>NC_044050.1:22146995-22246995 GCF_902167405.1 Gadus morhua | reverse complement strand
GAAGTTATTCAGAGCTGGGCTGGACCAATCACCGTCCCCCGTCTGGCCACCGCCCGGTACGCCCCTACAGAGCAGCACCCCCACCTGGTGCTGTAGACTCACCTGAAACACACACACACACACACACACACACACACACACACACACACACACACACACACACACACACACACACACACACACACACACACACACACACACACACACACACACACTAGTGTTAAGCAGTAGTATTGTTGTATTATGAGGAGTCAGGGTGTGTAGTATAGTAGTAGTAGTAGTATTATGAGGAGTCAGCGTGTGTAGTATAGTAGTAGTAGTATTATGAGGAGTCAGGGTGTGTAGTATAGTAGTATTGTAGTATTAAGAGGAGTCAGGGTGTGTAGTATAGTAGTAGTAGTATTATGAGGAGTCAGGGTGTGTAGTATAGTAGTATTGTAGTATTATGAGGAGTCAGCGTGTGTAGTATAGTAGTAGTAGTATTATGAGGAGTCAGGGTGTGTAGTATAGTAGTATTGTAGTATTAAGAGGAGTCAGGGTGTGTAGTATAGTAGTATTGTAGTATTAAGAGGAGTCAGGGTGTGTAGTATAGTAGTAGTATTAGGGTCAGGGTGCTCACCCCCTGCTGGTCCAGTTGGAGGAGGAGCTCCGGGACGGCGGGGGCGGAGCTAGCCACACGCAGACAGGAAGTGCTGAGCTCCGGGAGGACGTAATCCAGCACCTCCTTCAGGGGGAGTCCCCGGGGACCCCCGTGTTTAGAGGAGGAGGGGACAGAGTCCTCCATGATGGACCCTCTTAAGGTACTGGGCTGGGGGGGTGGGGGTGAGAGACAGAGAGACAAAGACATGGAGACAGAGAGAGAGAGACAACATTAGGACGTAGATGTTGACAATAGGCACCCAGCACCCAGAACATGAGGCACCGAGTGCATGAGGATGAGATGAAGGCGTGATTTAGATCCACTCTCCATATTATGAGTTATATATTTTTAAATGAAAGCGAACAGCCATGCTGTTTTCTTGCTGAACCGATGATGTGAACGGTCCACGTATCAGAGGTTTATGTTACACACGGGACATTGCACAACAGAACTCAGGCAATACGCTCAGCTTGACCTATATTCTTTACATTCTTAATGTATCATTTAGCTGTTCTTCCTTGAGCCAACAGACCGAAACAGATTCCTAGTTTGAGATAGCCTACTTCATCATGATTCATGATAAACGGCCTATTGCTGGATTGGGATGGGCAACTTCATCATGATCTTTGATATAAGGAGAGATTCCTGGTTTGGGATAGCCTACTTCATCATAATCTGTGATAAAGGACAGATTCCTGGTTTGGGATGGCCAACTTCATCATGATCTTTGATAAAAGGAGATATTCCTGGTTTGGGATAGCCTACTTCATCATGATCTGTGATAAAGGACAGATTCCTGGTTTGGGATGGCCAACTTCATCATGATCTTTGATAAAAGGAGATATTCCTGGTTTGGGATAGCCTACTTCATCATGATCTGTGATAAAGGACAGATTCCTGGTTCCGGTAAGCCTACTTCCTCATGATCTGTGATAAAGGACAGATTCCTGGTTCCGGTAAGCCTACTCCGTCATGATGTCATCTGTAATGAAGGGCCGTTAGAGAGGCGTCCTACCTGGCTGGTCCTCAGGATGATCCGGTAGTTGTAGTGAGGTCCATCTCTATCATCCTCCATCTTCTCTCTCCGCACGCTGAGAGACACCGGCCCTAGGAACTGGTCCGTCCCCAGGAAGTTCTGGTGCTCTAACCCAGGAAAGAGACCAGGAGTTAAAAGTGTTGGGTCGTTTGGGGTCTATACTTCACTGCTTTGTCATTAGCAGACTCCTTAACAGTCAAAACGAAGGGAGTTAGGGAGAGGGAATGACAGCTCAGGACTGCAGGGGGAACCGAAACTGTGGTCACTTGACAGGCCAAAATTTTCATAAACGTACTGAGCCGTTTACACGGCAGGGAGCAAACCGGCTTCTGCCTTCCCAGGGTGACACCTGGTTTGTGGTTTGCACGTCTACCAACCGCCTGCAGCTCTGTGTTGGTACATGTCTGGACTATGCAGTACATTTTAGATATGCATCTGAGTTAAGGTTTGGCTGCTCTGTGTTGGTACCAGTCTGGACTATGCAGTACATTTTAGATATGCATCCGAGTCAAGGTTTATCTGCTCTGTGATGCGTGGTGTAATGCTGATATGGATGCACGTTTGAGATGTCAAGTGAATCCTAACTAATATGTTGGATTGTTGCGTCGGTCGTTGCTCGTGGCGATGAGTCAGTATGGACCAAAGGTCAAACGGTATACATCTCAACATCGTCCTCTGACATATGGAAACCCGAGTTCACAGGCTCAGGATTCAGATGAGTCAGAAGCCATCTGACAGATGGAGTGGACAGATTGACGTTGGCGGCTCGGAGTGTAGCTCTTCTTCTGTGGTAGCAGGGCGCCCTACTGCTGCTCCCCACAACGTCCAACCCGCTTTCAAGAAGAGCAGAAAGTAAGCACTATAATGCTGATGATGTACATGTAGCTAGCTACTCTTACTTTATCACATAGCTAGCTAATCCTACCGGAACACGTAGCTGGGTACTCCTACCAGAACACGTCGCTGGGTACTCCTACCAGAACATGTAGCTAGTTACTCCTACCAGTACATGTAGCTAGTTACTCCTACCAGTACAAGTAGCTAGTTACTCCTACCAGTACATGTAGCTAGTTACTCCTACCAGTACATGTAGCTAGTTACTCCTACCAGTACATGTAGCTAGTTACTCCTACCAGTACATGTAGCTAGTTACTCCTACCAGTACATGTAGCTAGTTACTCCTACCAGTACATGTAGCTAGTTACTCCTACCAGTACATGTAGCTAGTTACTCCTACCAGTACATGTAGCTAGTTACTCCTACCAGTACATGTAGCTAGTTACTCCTACCAGTACATGTAGCTAGTTACTCCTACCAGTACATGTAGCTAGTTACTCCTACCAGTAGCTCCTCCAGAACAAGAACGCAGGCTGGCGATGTTAAAAGCCGGTTTATTGTAGAGTTTGTAGAAAATGATACATGAAGATGGTGGTCCATGCTGCCATGTAGGAGATCTCCCCGAGTGTGTCTGGTAAAGGCTGGTTTAAAAAAATAAAAAAAGTAAAAATAATAGTCTCAACTTAAACTTAGATTTTCTCTTTCTCTTAAACTAAACAGACCAAAAGATATGGTCCATCGTTTGCAGCCTCCTAATGAACCCTCTCGTTCTACTGTTTAATATGGGGACCATATATTTTGCAATGTAATATGTCACTGCGTCTGTGTGGTGGCCTGCCACGGGGCCCTTTCTTGTCATAAGGAATAACTGTTGAAAATGCTGCTGCCTGTGGCTTGAGCTGGCCCCTCTGCATCTCTTGGTACAACATACACAATTTGGTTATATAGCAATACAGTATGTCCTATATGATCATCAAAATAGTTATCAATGCCATTTTATCCCTTCTACTCAAAGAAGTCCTTAAGAGAACAGGATTACATTTCTTTCTTTTTTTTGCTACGAGCCAAAATACCATGTCAGCGCTCCACTCGAACGCAGGTCAAGGTCTTTCTGTGACGCCGAAATGTCTGTTAGTATACTCTTCAACATCATAACCATGGGTCACCGGGGGTGAGTTGTGTGTGTACATGTAGCGCTCGGTCCGGGCAGCGGTTGAACACTGGGGCGTCCGACAGCGGGTTAGGCTTTCCGGGCACGTATAGTATAACGCCACGGTGTGTGGAGCTCTGTCTGAGCAGCGGTTTATTCTGATGTCTGCGTCCGAGTGAGGGATAAGCTACTAAGTTAAAACGCCACGGTGTGTGGCACATTTCATACACAACAACGCCGGTCATTATAAAGCTATTTACAACGTTACTAAAAGAGTATCACAATGTTTACGCCCCCGCCTTCCCAGAACTCTCTGCACAAAGCCCAATTTTTAAACAGCGTTCGATCCAAGCTGAAACAGCAGATCTATTGCAGAGACAGAGCAAAACAAATCTGCAGTCTAGACGCGGTGTTGCGGTTAAGACATTTCACAAACCATAGGAAAGTATAAATATTAATCAATCCATCAAATCGAAAAAATGGAGAGTGAGATAGGTCAGGGTTGAGAGGAGACTGAGATAGGACAGGGCTGAGGGGAGAAAGGGCTGAAGGAGACTGAGAGGAGACTGAGATAGGACAGAGGTGGGAGGAGAAAGAGCTGGAGGAGACTGAGAGGAGACTGGGAGGAGGGGAGACAGTGAGGAGAGGAGACAGAGAGGAGAGGAGAGGAGAGGAGAGGAGACAGAGAGGAGAGGAGACAGAGGAGAGGAGAGGAGAGGAGAGTAGACAGCGAGGAGAGGAGACAGAGGAGAAGAGAGGAGAGGAGAGGAGACAGCGAGGAGACAGGGAGGAGACAGAGAGGAGACAGAGAGGAGACAGAGAGGAGAGGAGACAGAGAGGAGAGGAGACAGGGAGGAGAGGAGACAGAGAGGAGAGGAGACAGGGAGGAGAGGAGACAGGGAGGAGAGGAGACAGTGAGGAGCGGAGACAGGGCTGAGAGGAGACAGAGAGGAGAGGAGACAGAGAGGAGAGGAGACAGAGAGGAGACAGCGAGGAGTGGAGACAGGGCTGAGAGGAGACAGGTCTGCGAGGTGGAGTCCAGGTGTTCCTACCTCTGTTGTAGAAGTACTTCTTGTAGTAGAAAGCCCCTTGGTCCAGGTGCTCCACGGTAAAGCCGCTCTCCAGGTCCCCGGGGAACACCGGCCGGCCCCTGGGGACCTCCAGCACCGACACGGCCGCGTTGGGGACGCTGGCGCTAGAGTCCATGCCAGCGCCCTCCCCCTCTCGCTCTTCCCCCGTCTCCCGGCGGTAGGCCGGCCAGCAGGACACCAGCTGACCAGCTGACCCATCAGCGGGGTCGGCCACGCCCCCCGCCGCCGCGCCGAGGCCCCGCGACGCCACGGCGTCCCCCGGTCCGCTGTTCCTCCTCCCGTTACCGCGGCTCCCCCCGGCCTGGCCGGGGCTGAAGAGCAGGCTCTGGACGTCGTGGTGGGAGAAACACGTGGGGGCCGTCAGGTGACGGGGCCCCGGGGCCTCCCGGGACGCCGGCGGCGCCTCGGCCTTCACGCTCTTGAGGCGTTTGAAGATGGACGTCTCCGCCTTCTCCTGCTTGCCCCGCTGCGTGGCGGCGCGGTCCCGCTGGGCGCAGATGAGCAGCGAGGGGTCCACGTAGTCGCCCCGCGCGATCTGGGCGGCGGTGAGGAGGCTGGGCGACAGCAGCGGCGGGAAGCCGCCGGGAGGGGCGCTGGGCTGCTCCTGCCGCACCTCCCTGTCGGGCCCAAGGGCCACCAGGGGCCCGAGGACGTCCTGGGAGGAGTGGCCCCCCAGCGAGGAGGTGCTCCCGTACTCGCGGCGCAGCGTGGCCCCGCAGTAGTCCTGGTCCTCGTCGGCCCCCAGGTCACTGAGGGTGACCTCGCTGTTGCTCCTCTTGATGCGGGCCAGGCTGCGCATGGGGGCGTGGCTGAGCATCTCGCTCAGCGGGTAGGGGCCCGCCCGCCCCAGGAGGGCGTCCTGGCCCAGCAGGTGGTCCGGCATGCTGGGCAGCAGGCTGTCGTACCGCGGCGGGGGTCGGGCATCCCAGACGTCCTTACGCTGAGGCCATTCGGACACCCTGGCCCGGACGCCCATCTTGGGCATGGGGTTGCAGGGCGGGGCGCTGGTGGGGGGCGGCCCCATGGTCTGCAGACTGTTGCTCTTCTGGATGACCGGGTTCTGGGGGACCGGGTTCTGCATACAGGCCCACACTCGGCTACAACCTCAACACTCCACGGCGTCTGGAGGAAGGTCTGCTCATGTCCTTAGTGAGGTTCCTTAGTGAGTCCGCTCATGTCCTTAGTGACGAGGCCTGCTGGGCTGTGCTGGCATGTTCCAGCGATCAGACTGATCTCTAGGGCGGTTCCTTCCGGAGGATCTGAAAGAGAAAGACGACGACATTGTGAAATATAAAAGTATAGTGAGATAAGAGTTGACGATGACGCCTGGTGATGGTTGTAAACTAGACACTTCCCCGTTCCCTCTGAGTGTTGGGAAATGACGAGGCTTTAGGAGAAACCACAGCTGATGAATAGGAACCGCAATGTAGACCTTTATCCTTCATTTTGTTTCAGCCTAATGATATGGATCACATGGTTCTATCACACATCTCCTGTAATGGCACCTAGGCGTCCAACCAGAGGAAACAATACAACAGAACAAGCCCGACCGGAAGACTGTTCACACAAAAGGAAAAGGAGGATGCAAGTATCTAATATATACAATTCACTTTAGTCTTCCCCTAGAGGCTATGGCCGGACATACTCCACTGTGTCTTTGAAGGTGATAAATATCATACATTCCATTCTTTTTCATTATCTTCATTTTTAAACTGAGATAAAATATATTCTCAAAAGTTTATCTGAGGTATCCCTAGAACCACTCTCTAAGTGGTCCTACTGCTATGGCGTATGAGGGGGGTTTTAGTGTACTGCTATGACGAATGATGGAGGTTGTAGTGCTACTGCTATGGTGTATGACACACACAGCCTCAACACAACACAGCCTCATCACAACACAGCCTGCCTCGTCACAACACAGCGTGCCTCGTCACAACACAGCCTGCCTCATCACAACACAGCCTGCCTCATCACAACACAGCCTCAACACAACACAGCCTCAATACAACACAAAACAGCCTCATCCCAACACAGCCTGCCTCATCACAGCCTCAACACAACACAGCCTCAATACAACACAACACAGCCTCAATACAACACAACACAGCCTGCCTCATCACAACACAGCCTGCATTATCACAGCCTCAACACAACACAACCTCATCACAACACAGCCTGCCTCATCACAACATTGTCATCACGACTCAACACAGCCTAAACACAACACTGTACAGCGGGTATATGTCAGTTATGTGTGTATGTACAGTGTATATGTTAGTACTGTGTGTAAGTGTATGCAGTGCATGTACAGTCTGTGTTGGTACTTGGTGACTGACTAACTGTCTAGACAACTTGTCAGTGGTTGTTGTTTCTAAAAAAGACAGGAAGGCTGGCGTGGCTCTTCCTGTTTGGCGAGCTGTGACGCATGGGGCGTGTTTGTTTTGCCCTCCTCAGAGCCAGGTATACAAGGCTAACCCCGCCCTGCTCCAAAACACCTTCTACAGCTCCTCCACCCACTGAGCTACAAAGGGAATAGAACCCCATCCCTGCAGTGTTGGTGCCATGCTCAAGCGGAACTGATCTCTATTTGATGTAATTAGAAGGTGGTGTTCATAAGTCAGAGGTCATGGAGTGGCGACAGGCCGCGTCGACAACCTGTAAGAAGATCAGCTGTGACCTCTGACCTGACATGACATGTCTGACATGTTGACTTTCCAATAGGGCTGCCATGCCCTATGAGCAAACTAGCATTCAAATTGCATGTTGAAGAGCAATCCCTCGATAAAGACGGTTCTACTTGGGAGAGGGGTCCCATATTTCCAGGATGCCCTGAAGCACAGTTCCTTTGTGTGTGTTGGTGTGTGTGCATGCTTGTGTGTGTGTAACAGCTGTCTTATAAAACCCATGTGACTCAATACTCCTCAGGACGGAACTAGTAGGAACAGCTCCTCCCTCCACCCACACACCTCCTCCCTCCACCCAGACACCACCTAAATCCCTCCACCAAGACACTTCTTTATTCAGGCACTTTCATTTCAGGGGATTTCTGCTTCTTCGAGGGGCCGGATGAATCACGCTGAGGCCCTCTGAGACATGCTTAGAGGGTTCAGAAGTAGAAACACCTGGGAGGAGAATATAATGGTCTGATCCAACTACAACAGAGGGCATCCCTTTATGGAAGTAGAAACACCTGGGAGGAGAATATAATGGTCTGATCCAACTACAACAGAAGGCATCCCTTTATGTCTATGGTCTATACTGGGATTTCGATAGGGCTCTTACAGCAGCAGGCAGACCACAGGACCAACGGCCGGTCGGTGAGCCAGCCCCACTGAGCAGGGAGATGCTGGGACGACCGGCCTGACTCTGTGCTACACTCCTGCCCCCCATGTTTGGAACACATTCTGCAGTCCCAACTGCTGTTCCAAACTTAAACAGGTCAGTGGAGAGAAACAGGTCAGCAGAGAGAGACAGTACACACGACGACACACAGCAACTAACTAACCCTAAACCAAACCAACTAACCTAGGCAAAGTCGAGCTGACTTTGGCTTTGTTACTCATAGAGACAGAGAGAGAAAGCGACAGAGAGAGGAAGAGGGAAAGCAAGAGAGCGACAGGAACCATGTGACCTCAAGGTCGTCATGAGATGGACTTCAGGTCGATGATGTCACCGCTGATCCATCCATCCGGCCGGCCGGAGGACAGCCCTGGGCCTCTTCCATGATGCGTTACCGTGGCAACCATACCGTCTGCCCCCCCTTGACCTGCTTCCTATCATGGTACCACACACACACACACACACACACACACACACACACACACACACACACACACACACTCACTCACTCACTCTCTCTCTATCGACAACCTGCTGTTATGTCATCTTCGTTAATTTAAATAACTTTAGCAACCCCATGAACACGAGGTATACACACTAACACTAGACCAAATAGATGAGCCAGCCACCTCCTACCGCGCAGCGGGGGTCGGGGAGCTCCCAGCGGGGGTGAGGGAAAGGCCTGCCCGCTGAAAGACCCTTTCAGCTCCTCCAAACAAAACAGACATTTGCTGGAACGGTCGCCTCCAAAACTTATTCAAAACCTCTCAAACTCTCAGGCAAGCCGCCAATATCCCACATAGAAACATGAAGTAGAGTAAAACACGACGATAACCAGGACGTGCTAACTTTCCTGTAACGTTGGGCGGACGCTTGTTGTAGTGTGAGGACCGTTTGTCTGAGAGCAGCGGGGCTCGGGAGTTCAACCAACCAAATGGTGTTGTGTTGTTTCAGACTAAAGCCGTTAAACACCGCAGGATTTGGCCCCGCATGGCCGCTCTTAATCTGGTTTGATCGGGAATTACTGTCGACTTGTACCCGCTTTGTTGTGTGTTTATGGAGAGATTAGCGATTTTAAATTCAGTCCCGTCGGGAAGAGTTAAACACCGGCTGGGAAACCAGAAGTTACTCCTCGCATCGACTCAGCGATCACAGTTTGCGACGTTAACGTCGACATAACATGTAACCAGAAAAGGGTTTACACACTGTGTCTTACCTTTCTACAGAACGATAGAGTTGTAAATCAACGCGAAGCCACCTCGACACACTCCGTCTCCGCTCCGTAAACTTTCCTGCCTCCAGTACATTCCTGTTGAAAACTAAGTCCGGGTTGGGCTCCTCCACACCGATAGACTCTTCGTTCCCAGCCGCCTGGTCCTGGTATGGCTGGGCTTGGAACACCCACTGGAATGGCTCGGCTTGGAACACCCACTGGAATGGCTCGGCTTGGAACACAGGCTGGAATGGCTCGTTTAGGAATTGTTGGTTTGGATGACAGGCTGTGCCGGCGGAACCCCGCCCCTCCCTCTCAGCACTGAGGCCTGAGAAACATAAACCGTCATCCTTTCTACAAGGTTTGTAAGAGTATCTCTACGAAACATTAAAATAAATGGAAATCCTGAGTATTATTGCATTTTTTTGGTATTTTATTATTGATTCATATTCATTTTGTGGTGTTCATGAGTGTGTATTTATTAATTATGTAGGTAGTGTTATTAGTATGTGTTTATTGTGTGAATTAATTGGTGAATTTATGCCTGTGCAACCGAAAAAATAGGAAAATAAAAAGAAATGTAAAAAATTAAAGTTATGAATGCAAAATAAAATCCACTTTTAAAAAAATCAGATACAAATTCAGTAACAAAAGAAGGCAACACAATAGCACTTGAGGAAAACTGAAATCTCCTAAACTCCAATATTTCAGTTAATTATGTAAACAATGCTGATTTAAATTAGTTTGTCAGTTGCAGAGCACGATGATCCGGCATTAGGAAATTATATGGTCGATTATTTTATCCATGCAAAAGTAAAAATATTCTATATTATTGAATCCACGGATATATGAATCAAAATACTCTGCTTGGTAAATGTGATTTTCTTCAAATGGGACACAGTGTTCTTACTTCTTTTTAAATCTGCATTTAGATTAGGCTTTGTTTGTGGAGGTTAAGTATTATTAATTATTTATGAGGCAAATTGATCGGTGGATTCATTCAGTCTGCTTTAGGGAGCCAGTTCCTATATGATATACTGACCTCTAGCGGCAGAGTTATTGAGGATATAATGACAACCGGCGGCCACCAAGGACTTTTAGCCATGGTTGGTTTCCTTACAATCTTTTTAAATAGAAAATGGAACGATAACAAAAATATAGTCTGCATTATTCTCGTTGAAAATTATACACTTACAGCAGAATATAGTATATGGTTGTGCTATGTAGATCCATATTATAGACATATACAATGAAGTAGTATTTGAATACTCAAATATATGTATAAAACATACAAGGTGACAGAATAATGTGTGAAACTGCTGATACAGCTGTTGGATAATAAGGCGTTTAAATGAGAGGAAATTAAATCAAAACCACTAAGATGGTTATTATAACAAAGAGACGATTGTTGGACACCGTTAGACACACATAAAGCAGAAATAAAAAGCAGGTTAGACTATGGGAACTCAACTACTAGAAAAAATATCATGTGCTGATTATACAGTATCATCATGTTTTATTGAAGGAAACTTTATAAGTAATAAGATATATCTTTAGTTTCAAAACAGAATATAGATCTATGTTATTCTTAAAATAACATGGAAAAAGAGCAAATATAAAAATATCATTTAAGAAAATTAAAGAACATAAAATACATTTATGAAAGACATTTTCTCTTGATATGTAACATTCTTGTCTGGTGACCAAACCGGTCATGGTTTAGCAGGTCAGGGTGGTGGTTAAGCAGGTCAGGGATGAGGCGGTTTAACAGGTCAAGGTGGGGATGGTTTAGCAGGTCAGGTGGTGGTTTAACAGGTCACGGTGCTCTCTCTTTAGTCACTGAGTCCCAGATGTCTTCCAGCTCTCCCTCCACCTCCTCAAACTGCCAGCGCTCTGGAGGGAGACCCTCTGGAGGGAGACCCTCTGGAGGGAGACCCCCTGCGGTCTGTGGCCGGGGGTCTCCTCTCTTGCCGGGTCCAGAACAGAACCAGCAGGTCTGCTCCTCCTCTGAGCAGACCACCACCCGACCGAACCCGCAGGGCCGAGCGCTCACAGAGCCGGTCTGGTCTGGGTGGAGTCGGAGGGGGGCTGGCTGCTTGGGCTGGTAATACATGTGACCCTCCAGGTCGGAGATCTTAGTGTGAACAGACGGACAGATGTGACGTCTGAGGAGCTCTAGAGGTCCCGGAGGTTCTGGAGCTGCAGCCCGGCTCGACGGACGTGGAGCCCGGGCTGAGGTGACAGACACACCCGGGACCCACCCGGGTGTGCTGGCACCCTCAACCAGAGGGGGGGGTGACCTGGGCTCCTCTGTGGACTGGGAGCCGTGAGGTGTGTCCACAAGGTGGCAGCAAAGAGGGGCGTTAGCTGGCGCTCTGACATGTTCAGACATCTCTCCCTCCGGACGCGTCCCACCACAGGCGACCCTGGAGGGGGGCTGGGGGTTGCCGGGTCCTCCTGGGGCAGAACCACTCAGGCATGTGTTTGGACAGCCCGATCTGACCAGCGGAGGAGAGGTCCTGGCTAGACTGTGACCCTCAGAGGTCAGTTTGGCGGGTTTGTCCCGGCTCCTGGGCAGGTCCAGTCTGAGGGTGGACCCCAACGGGATGGTGTACCGGCCCTCCGCGTGACCCCTGACCTCCGCCTGATCTGGACCTTTGACCCCGCGGGTCCTCCCCCCGGGGTCCTGCCTCATGTAGAGCTGCAGGCTGGGGTGCCCGGGCCTGGGGGTGGCGGCGGGGCCGTCTGAGGTCTGGTGGTCCAGGGGCCAGGTGTTGGCTCTGTGGGGGGGCGGGGCGGGGGCCGGAGGCTCTGCCTGGGGAGGACCGGAGGGTGAACGCCGGGCGGTGGATCTCCTCCCTCGACCTTCGGTGTGCACCTTCAGGGAGGCGACGGAGGTGAGG
Organism: Gadus morhua; assembly: GCF_902167405.1. Classification (NCBI taxonomy): domain Eukaryota; kingdom Metazoa; phylum Chordata; class Actinopteri; order Gadiformes; family Gadidae; genus Gadus; species Gadus morhua. The sequence goes on along the minus strand of NC_044050.1, from coordinate 22,234,786 downwards.
GCGGGGGTCGCAGGCAGGACCACAGTGCTCACCTTTGGAAGGAAGGTGGTGGAGGAGGTGGTGGTGGAGGAGGAGGGGGTGGAGGTGGTAATGGTGGAGGAAAGGGTGGTGGAGGAAGGGGTGGTGGAGGAGGAGGTGGTGGTGATAGTGGTGGAGGAGGGGGTGGAGGTGGTAGTGGTGGAGGAAGGGGTGGTGGAGGAGGAGGTGGTGGTGATAGTGGTGGAGGAGGGGGTGGGGGTGGTAGTGGTGGAGGAGGTAGTGGTGGAGGAGGGGGTGGAGGTGGTAGTGGTGGAGGAAGGGGTGGTGGAGGAGGAGGTGGTGGTGATGGTGGTGGAGGGGGGGCTGGAGGTGGTAGTGATGGAGGAGGGGGTGGAGGTGGTAGTGGTGGAGGAAGGGGTGGTGGTGATAGTGGTGGGGGAGGGGGTGGAGTTGGTGGTGGTGGAGGAGGGGGTGGAGGTTGTAGTCGTGGAAGAAGCGGAGCTGGTGGTGGGGGAGGGGGTGAAGGTGGTAGTGGAGGAGGAGGGGGTGGTGGTGGAGGAGGAGATGTAATGAAGACCATCTAGGGGAAGCGGGCCTCCTCTACTCATGTCTGAGACCTGAAGAAACCTGCTGACCTGAAGGGGAGGAGAACCATATTCAGTGGGAGAAGAAACACAGTGTGCCACTGGTTCTACTGGGAGCTGCCCAGCACAACCACAGTCTGCTACTGGTTCTACTGGGAGCTACCCAGTACAACCACAGAAACACACACCGATTTCTTTAAGCAGGTTGTTAGCAGGTACCAACCCGGTGGCTTGGTTCCGGGATCATCAGGTCATGACCTTTGTCCGCAGACTCTGGGTCAAAGGTCAGCACCAAGCTGATCCCATCACCCCCAGAAGATAGCCTGGTGACCAGACACTTGGGGACCTGGTTCGGATCCGCGCTGGGCTCCGCTGGGGACTGAGTCAGTAGGTTCTCATGGGGAGGCAGCGGAGCCTAAAGAGCAGAACCATGACGTCACCTAGCGAGTTGTATCGGCTCAGGGTGGCGGTTCCACCTGACCAGATGCCACAGTCCTGAGAACTTCCACCGATGAACATCCATAACCACACGTTTGAATTAAGTTCCTTCAAAAGCTCCGGATTGAGGAACGGATCTCCTGCGTATCTGTGCTTACCTCCGAGGATGGAGAACGGCCGTCATGGCGACCCACATCCAATCCCCCGAGCTGGTTGCTATGGTAACCAGGGCTCCTCCGGTCCCAGCCGTTTAGCTGAATCCATCCCAGCATGCCTTGCAGCTCCTCCATCCTTTCCTTTATCTGTGAACAAAGATTTAAACCTCTTATCCTTCCTTATAGAAACATCATAGTAGGATTATTCAGGGTATATGAAGTCCATAATGTCCTACTACCAACAATCACTAAGTTAAATAGCAGACACAAGGGTCCGCTGCAGGCTCGCAGCTCAGGCTAGTGATTGGTTGATTGTTAATTCAACGGTGGCTGGGATTGGTTGGTTATAGGGAACTTAAGCCTTTGATTGGTTGATCTTACGGTTGGTGCGAGATGGGAGGACTCTGGGAATAGCAGACGTCCTTCTGCTTCCAGGACAGACAGGTCCTTCAGCTTCTGCTGGACTCTGTGGTGAACAGGGTCCTGGTGGTCTTCAGGGGCTGGAGGGTGGTGTAGAGGAGGTTCTGGAAGGCGGTGTAGAGGGGGGTCTAGAGGTGGTTCTAGCTGGGGACCTGGGTGGTCCCGACCAACGGAGGACTGTGGAGGTCCCTTAGACAACAGAGCGGTTCTGGTCTCCTCAGCCCAGGATCTGCAGGGGACGGATGAGGAAGCTTATACCAGACTAGACTGATGATAACATAACACTTTATTGACCCCAAAGGGAAATTCTACTTATCAACATGAGTCTCAGCCTCATGCAAACATATGTCCTCACTAGGATTGCTCAACATCCCTCATCCTGGGAGATGTCAAAAACCATGGGCCTTAAACCAGTATGTAAACCGGTTTCAAAACTCTTGAGGTTCCTCCAGAATGAGAAGCGCTATTAGAAGATCAATAGTTAACCCCTAGTTGTCCTCACATGATGTCCAGGTAGTCCCTCAGGAACCTTCGGATATTCTCCATGTGTTGGAGACACAGGTTGTTCTCTGCCAAGCCGCGGGTCACATCCTCCCAGGCCTGTAGACACGCCCCCATATCCTCACACTGGGGGTCAGAGGTCACATGCTCCAGCTCCTCCACGTCTGGCCGCATGACTTCCTGTTCCAGCTAACAGGCCGACAGACAGACAGACAGACAGACAGACAGACAGACAGACAGACAGACAGACAGACAGACAGACAGACAATCAGACAATCAGACAGACTGAGGGGAAAGGAAGGGAGGGGAGGGGAGGGGAGAGGAGAGGAGAGGAGAGGAGAGGAGAGGAGAGGAGAGGAGAGGAGAGGAGAGGAGAGGAGAGAGTAAGGGAAAGAGGAGGTGGAAAGAGGAGAAAAGGAGGCCGAACCTCCAGGGTGTGCTGCTGCTGTGTGAAGGTGTCCATCATGGGGCTGTGAGGCTCACACCTCAGCACCATGAGGTCCTGGGCCTCCAGAATGTCCATGCAGAGCTCTGCACAGCGAGACAGCAACTGGTAGATCCTCCTCCTCAGGGAGCGTCTCTGAGGAAAGAGAGGAGAGGGGAGAGAGGAGAGGAGAGGAGGGAGGAGGGGAGAGAGGAGATGAGAGGAGAGGTGAGGAGAGGAAAGGGAGGGAGGAAAGAGGAGAGGAGAGGAGAGGAGAGGGGAGGGAGGCGAAAGGAGAGGAGAGGGGAGGGGAGAGAGGAGAGGAGAGGAGAGGTGAGAGGAGAGGTGAGGGGAGAGGGGAGGAGAGGAGAGGAGCAGAGGAGAGGAGAGGAGGAGGGGAAAGGGAGGGAGGAGAGAGGAGAGGAGAGGGGAGAGGGGAGAGGAGAGGAGAGGGGAGGGGGAGGGGAGAGGGGAGAGGGGAGGGGGAGGGGAGGAGGAGAGGAGAGGGGAGAGGAGAGGAGAGGGGAGGGGGGAGGGGAGGGGGGAGGGGAGGGGGGAGGGGAGAGGAGAGGGGAGGGGAGGGGAGAAGAGGAGAGGAGTGGGGAGGGGAGGGGAGGAGAGGAAAGGACAGGAGAGGAGATGGAAGAGAAGAGAAGAGGGGAGGAGAGGGCAGAGGAGAGAGAGGCGAGGAGAGGAGGTGAGAGGAGGGGAGAGTGGAAGGGATTTAAGGATATTAAAGCTATTACTTGAGCGCAATTTGTTATAAACGGCTTAGCCATCTGTTAGGTATTAGTGAGTGAATCGCACTGTGATAATATCTGCTCTGGTTGTTCACAGGTGCATGAAATGGACCACTGCTCAATGGAGGAGAAGGGTAGGGGGAGAGAGAGCAGAAAGGAAGGGGGGGGGGGGGGTTGTTTTGGTTGTGGTTTCCTTTCTGCTCTTACTTTACAACTCTGCATCCTACCCACAGCCCCTTGCGATCAGTTTTATATCACGGCTAAACACATTTATAATATAAGCAATGATTAATTTGATGATATTATTGTTGTTATCATTAATAGTATAATAACAGGATCTATACTCTCTATATAACAGAGTATGTATGATGGTAGTAGTAGGGTAGTATTGTGGTAGTATGATACCTTCCTAAAGGGTCTCTTTGCTCTGACTCCCCCCTGTCGACCGGCTGGTGCTAATGAAGCGCTGTCCTCCAACCACCGCAGTGTCTGGTGAGGTGAGAAACAGGAACGCTAGCTCCGTTACCATGGAGACACTGATTAAACACATCACGCCCACACCACAAGAAAACCAAGATCGACTCCTTCACTTTCAGGGTTAGCCTGACGGTGGCAGCAGAGACACTGTATCCCATAAACGCGTTCAGCTCCTCTGTTAAAGGAGGTCCAAGGAAGGTGTGAGGAGGTGCTAGGGAGGTTTGAGTAGTAGTAAGGTAGTAAGGGAGTAGTAAGGGAGGTGCAACGGGTAAACTCAGTGGAAACTAATTGCTACCTTTACAGTGAAAGCTGGATACTCAACGTCAAGCCCTGATTGGTCTGCTCCATCACCAGGCTTTAAACAGGAGGCCCCCTCCACACTAGTGAGAGAGAGAGAGAGAGAGAGAGAGAGAGAGAGAGAGAGAGAGAGAGAGAGAGAGAGAGAGAGAGAGAGAGAGAGAGAGAGAGAGAGAGAGAGAGACAGACAGACAGACAGACAGACAGACAGACAGACAGACAGACAGACAGACAGACAGACAGACAGACAGACAGACAGACAGACAGACAGACAGACAGACAGACAGACAGGTACTTCATTTGATCCCTTTGTATTAAGAACATGACTCACTCTCTCTAACATGTTGGATGACGTCAGGTTATTTCTTACCGTGGTAACGTTTTGGAAGGCTGAGTGAGTGATTTTATGCATACATAAAGATCAGCGATGCCAGAAGAAGGATAAGGCAGCCATGTTGTTTTTATCCAACGTTAGCAGTTTAACCCCCTCTGTCTCTTTAAGATAAGGCAGCAATGTTGTTTTTATACAACTTAAGCAGTCCAACCCCCTCCTCCGTCTCCTTAAACTGAGCGCTCAGTTTCCATGACTTCAGGGCAGATAATGATGTCACCGTTTTGGACCAACTCTTGGTTATGAAGTCATGTCTCGGCCGTGCCATCTTGTTGTGTTTGCTTTGTGGGGTTCTGGACTAAATCAAACTCCTGTGGAGCTCTCAGTGTATCGAGGGTGGTGTACAGAGATCTGAGATCAACTCAAACTGAACAGAACCTGAGATGGTGCTGAATGTGGAAGCTGTTGCCACATTCAATGAGGCCACAGCCATGACCGAAGGAGAGGGAGGAAGGTCTACTGTAAGGGTGTACATACTGGTGAAGGATCTGGGTTCCATACCCAATGTCCCAGTCTGCCTCCAGACCTTTTAGAGCTCTGTATCCACAGTCTCTCTACTAGAACACCAGATAGTTCTAGTGGTAATAATAGGAAGCTCCATCATGCTGTTCAGGTTAGGTGGGGAAGTACCTCCTCCGCTCCAGCAGGCGGTGCCAGCGGTCCCGAACCTCTGTCTGCTTCTGGGTTAGTCTGGACGCCAGGGTGGGGTGGACCTCAGAAAGGCAGATCACCCTCTGGTCTAACATCTGGACAGAGAGACAGACATGAATATATGACGACGATGATAATGATGATGATGATGATGACGATGATGATGATTGAAATAACGAAGTGACACACTGTTATCTTCAAGGTCAGCTCCTCGAGCTCTTCTTTGTTGGTCAGCTCTGCAACATGCTGTAAAACAAACCAGCCATTACCCAGAATGCACCTGCATGCCCACCTGCCACATGCCTCACTGTAGCCAATCACATTACACCAAATACTCTCTCCTTTGATTTAACAGCTTTCAAGATGCAAAGTGTAGGGCTAAGTCTTACTGTCTTACTGTTTATGGTTGCTAGGTGATGAAAAAGTATTTATTCAGGAAACTTCTTGACAGCTAAGTACCAAAGAGCATTCAGAGCATGGAGTCGATGGTTGCCTTACTGTCCATGGTTACAAGGTTACCTTACTGTCCATGGTTGCTAGGAGACCATCGGCTGTTTGGTAGAAGGAGGAGACATCCAGAGCTAGCTTCACGTCAAGTTTATTGTTACCTAACAAAGAAGATAATCTACACACAACACAAACACACACACTCAAATTATACATATACAACAAACAATCTACACACAGACATATATTCCCTCAAACAAAATTAGTAAAATGTGAACACTGATAATGCAAATGAAGCGTAGAAGTGATTCTGCCGTACAGGTGATCTGAGGTTGTTTCCCTCTGTGGCTCCTCCTCCTCCACACCTGAGCCCGCCACCAGGGGGCGTGACTCCTGGCAAACAAGAAACAGCCCTCATCAAACGACATCACCAAAGAAGGTTTACAGTAGAATGGATTGGGCGGAGACTTTTTGGATCGGAGGCTTTCAGCTGGCCCTGTCTGTCAGTGATGTGGAATTCCTGTGCGGACCAATGGGTGGGAACGTCCTGTGTGGACCAATGAGAGGGAATATCCTGTGTGGACTAATGAGAAGGAGCATCCGGGCATCCCAACAGCCACTGGTCAAGATAGGGAAGTTGATGTTTGGCTCTACCTGACAGTCTAGAACTGCTATTTGACAGTTTGTTTTTGTGTTTTTGTCATCTAATAACACATAATTAACACATTAATCATGATCATTTAGTGAGGCATCCTAACGGTTTCCTAATTGGGAACATTAGCATTCAATATGAAACCACTCAAGTATCATCAATCTATCATTCTTTTTACTGAACGTAAAGACCTTTCTGAAAATAAACTGATGGAGAGCAAATCAAAGGAGGAAAGAAATGGTCAGCATTAGTATTGTATGAGTATCATACAATCATGCTAGCATCAGTATTGTATTAGTAGCATAAAGTCATCATGTTAATATTAGAATTGTATGAGTATCATATATTCATCATGTCTGTATCGTATTGTATTGTATGAGTATCATATATCATGTATCATGTTAGTATGGGGATTGTATTAGTATTGTTTGGGCATCATGTATTCATCATGTTAGTATTACTATTAGTATTGTATAAGTATCATAGTCATCATGCTAGTATTAGTATTGCATGAGTATCATATAGTCAAGTTAGTATGAGTATTGTTTCAATATCATATATTCATCATGTCTGTATTAGTATTGTAGTAGAATCATATATTCATCATGTCTGTATGAGTAATGTATGAGTATAATTTATTCATGTTAGTATTAGTTTTGTATTAATATTGTATGAGTATGATATAGCCATGTTATTATTAGTATTGTATAAGTATTGTTTGAGTATCCTCTATTCATCATGTATGTATTAGTATTGTAGTAGAGTCATGTATTCATCATGTCTGTATAAGTAATGTATGAGTATGATATAGTCATGTTATTATTAGTATTGTATAAGTATTGTTTGAGTATCCTCTATCATCATGCCTGTATTAGTATTGTAGTAGAGTCATGTATTCATCATGTCTGTATGAGTAATGTATGAGTATGATATAGTCATGTTAGTATTAGTATTGTATAAGTATTGTTTGAGTATCCTCTATTCATCATGTCTGTATTAGTATTGTAGTAGAGTCATGTATTCATCATGCCTGTATGAGTGCTGTAGGATTATCATGTGTTATTAAGTGTTGTATCATTCTGGATGTCTTGGACCAGCTGATGTCTACCTCAGCGGGACGGAGCTCCTCCTCCACTGCTGAGACCGTGGCCCTCCGCCATCCTCTAGGCTGATCCTCCCATGATGCCTGGACACCCCTTGGCTCTCCCCGGCCAGGCTCTCTAGGGTCCTGAGGTCCAGGGTCGGTCTCTCTAGGATCCAGGGGTCCAGGGTCTGTCTCTCTAGGGTCCTGAGGTCCAGGGTCGGTCTCTCTAGGGTCCTGAGGTCCAGGGTCTGGCTCTCTAGGGTCCTGAGGTCCAGGGTCGGTCTCTCTAGGGTCCAGGGGTCCAGGGTTTGGAGGTCTTGTGTCTCTAGGGTCTGGAGTTCCCGTCTCTTTATGGTCGAAAGGTCCAGGGTTTGGAGGTCTTCTGTCTCTAGGGTCTGGAGGTCCATGGTCTGGAGTTCCAGGATCTGCCTCTCTAGGGTCTAGAGATCCAGGGTCTGTCTCTTTAGGGTCTGGAGGTCCATGGTCTGGAGTTCCAGGATCTGCCTCTCTAGGGTCTAGAGATCCAGGGTCTGTCTCTTTAGGGTCTAGAGGTCCAGGGTCTGGAGTTCCAGGATCTGCCTCTCTCGGGTCTAGAGGTCCAGGCTGCCCCCCCCTGCATATGGCTATCTTCCTGATAGAGCGTGAGGAGGAGTAGGCCGGAGACAGGGAGTCCTCCTCCTCTTCCTCCTCTTCCTCCAGCCCGGTGGAGCAGCTCCGGTCTGATGCGGCGCGTCCAGTGGGACAGGGAGACCAGCTGGGTTCTCCTTGGTCCTGGGGGTCTGGCGGGGCGGACAGCCTGGTCCCGATTACAAACGGCTGGATCCTACGCACCCATCCCCCCTCTGACATGGCGGGGTCGCGACCCCAGGCCCGGCTCTGTGTCGCTGGGCTCAGAACAGAACCACTACTGGAGGAGACCTGACCACAGCTGCTGCCTTGCTCTACTGCACCAGGGCAACATCTGGAGAGAGAGACAGAGAGAGAGAGAGAGAGAGAGAGAGAGAGAGAGAGAGAGAGAGAGAGAGAGAGAGAGAGAGAGAGAGAGAGAGAGAGAGAGAGAGAGAGAGAGACCTTGTTGCTCTGTCAGAACACCAGAGGGGAAATATGATGTCATCTTTTCCTGTCAGAGGGGCGGGGTTTGGAGTGAAGCTACAGAATGTTCTCCCCCCCCCCCCCCCTCTCTCTCAGGGTTACCAAGTGATGTCATTCTTTTAACAAGAAAAACACCCATTATCTCCCCTCTCACCCTCCCTCTCCCTCCTCCTCTGTGGGTGTATCTCACTTTAGCCAACTTTTTATGAAACATAAGTGTTGTGTTTTTGCGTGTGTGTGTGTGTGTGTGTAATGCATGTCTATTGTGTGTGTGTGATTGAAATCCTAAAACTTCTTTATAAAGCATCTTGCTCAAGCATTTTGGAAATGGGTGGTCGAGGCTGGCGAGGTTAATGGGTGGAGGCTGGAGAGGTGGGCGGCAGTTGGAGAGGTTAACGTGGTGGAGGCTGCATAGGTTCAGGGGAGGAGGCGGGAGAGGTGCAGGTGGTGGAGGCTACAGTTCCACGCACATCCTTTTTATGGACTAAGCTGAGATGAGGCTGAGAGGAGGTAGACGGGAGGCTGAGAGGACGAAAAAGGGGACGCTGAGAGGAAGAGAGGCGGAGAGGTTTCTCCCTTTCCTCATTAGAAGAAACGTATTCAAAACCGAAATAGGCTTATGCACACAGCTTTTTTCATTCATGGCCTGATCACATTAATGATCAGCACATTACATTTTCAGTTTAAAAGCTAGCTGAACAATAAAAACAAAAACGAGAAATTAAGGGCATTTGGCCTCCATAAAAACAAATAAATAAAGACAAATAATTACATAGTTTCGCTTTCAAATCAAATTTTAGCCAACGTAAAGGTCGTTACGGGTGCCTTTTCAAGTGTGACGCACCTGAGCTGCCCTTCTATTCGACTATCATTCATTATCAACGTCAATCAGAATAACTTTAGTTCCAACCATAACCGGCATAATATAACAAACGTGATTGGCTGCACAGTATGACGGTTGTGATTGGCTTACATTATTCCACGTGATACCTTCCTGCTACACTTACAACTACGACTGAATGAGAAGTTCACTAGATTTACTACGGTCGTGGTTTCATTCAGAAATAAGAAATGCCTCTAAGGAAAGCCGTGATTGTCCCGGGGAACGGATCTGGAGACGTGGAGCGGTCTAACTGGTACGGATGGGCCCGCAAACAGATCGACAAGGTAAACACACACCGGGTGAAGCATGTCAAAACAAAGCAACAGAGTAATATCAGTATCAACTTTACAGCAGCGCGACGTCAATCAGAAATATCGAAACGGTGACCTTGTATTCTTCCCTGATTATAGTTTTGAATAGTGTTCAGTTCATAATTGATCTCTCTAGCCAGGACAACTGTACAGCAAATCCGGGGACCCCGTTGTCGGGAAACATGTGCTGCGGGATAACCAAATTGTTATAGCCAAATGATGTCGAATCGTTTGTATATTCTTAGATTTCGGATATGACCTGTATCCTGAAAGATATGCCTGACCCAGGTAAGTTAAACGAGAACGCATCCCTTTTAAGTGTGTGTAGATACTGTGTGTGTACACTGTTAGTGACTGTAGTGTGTGTGCGTGTGCGTGCGTGCGTGCGTGTGTTAGTGACTGCCAGGGAGAGTGTGTGGCTGCCCTTCATGGAGGAGATGGGATGTGATGAGGAGACGGTTATCATCGGTCACAGCTCTGGAGCCGCTGCTGCCCTGAGGTGAGGAGCCATAATCAGTACATCCCCGATACAACATATAGATCCCTTATTATGCAGAATATCACCTATATAATATCTATAACATCACTTATATAACATAACATCCATATTACACATGTGAATAGTAAAAAACACTTGCACTGCTGGAGAAGGTTATCCCAGTATTTCCCGGGAACTATGTGAGAGACATATTAGTGATGATTTACATGCAACATATTAGACATCATACAGCTGAGATGATTAGAAACACAACATGCATGTTATATCAGCATAACTTATGTAACTCAAAACTCATGATGTAGACGAAATTGATCGTGAAGGCTGAGATAAGAGATGGAGGTGAAACTGATCAGATTAGATCCTACTAATACTAATAATGTGGTGTTCAGGTATGCAGAGAGCCACAAGGTGTTTGGGATCATCCTAGTGGGAGCGTACGTCTCTGACCTGGGAGACGAGACGGAGCGAGCCAGCGGTAAGAGAACCCACCGAGACATAAAGGGAGGGGTTAGACAGTACAGAGACAGGTCATTAAGGAGCAGGTAGGGGTTAGACAGTACGGAGACGGGTCATTAAGGAGCAGATAGGGGTTAGACAGTAGGAGAGACGGTTTATTAAGGAGCAGATAGGGGTTAGACATTAAAGAGACGGGTTATTAAGGAGCAGTTTGGGGTTACAGTACAGAAACAGGTCATTAAAGAGCAGGTAGGGGATAGACAGTAGACATAAGTTATTAAGGAGCAGGTAGGGGTTGGAGAGTAGAGAAAGGTAATTAAAGAGCAGGCAGGGGGTAACACATTATAGAGGGCATTTAAGAGCAGGCCGGGGTTATACATTAGACGTCATTAAGGAGCATGTAGGGGTTAGATAGTGTAACGAAGGTGTCATCGTCCCTCAGGATACTTCAATCGTCCGTGGGATTGGTCAAGCATCTCGAGCAACGCGGGTCACCTGGTCCAGTTCGGCTCCTCTGACGACCCCTTCCTGCCCTGGGAGGAGCAGCAGGAGGTGGCCGACAACCTCAAGACAGAGCTCCACCGCTACTCCGACCGCGGGCACTTCCAGAACACCGCGTTCCCGGAGCTCATCGCTGCCGTCAAAAAGCTCAAGGCAGCGGCATGATGCGGTCGCCCGGGGCAACGGCTGCAAGACGAGCCTTGTGTGGAGGGGGAGGGGCCCTGTGTGGAGGGGGAGGGGCTCTGTGGAGAGGGGCGTTTTGTGGAGGGGGAGGGGCCCTGTGTAGAGGGGGAGGGGCCTTGTGTAGAGGGGGAGGGGCCTTGTGAGGAGAGGGAGGAGCTGCAGTTCAGCTGAATGACTCAAACCTTTTCTAAAATAACAAATCGATCCGAATAAAGTTGCACAAGTCTGAAACCTTTTGTTTTGGTTTTTATTCCCAAGAATCCAAAAATACATACAACAGATTTACAAGCTTTTCCTCACAGAGAAAATAATATGGCGGCCAGGTCAGGGCGCTAGAAGTTCAACCACTCGGTCATGTAGATGCAGCGAGACGGCGAGATCTCTCCGCCCTCGTGGCACTCGTCAAACACCTGGGGGCCAGAACACTCAGACACTAGGAGAACTAGCACAATGTGTGGCTATACAGGATGGTATGTACAGGCAGGGGTTGGGGTGTGTTCAGGAAGTGGGCGGGCAGGGGAACAGGAAGTGCTTACCGGGCAGAGTCCGCAGGGGGTTTTGACGAGGCCAGTGGGCTGGATGATGGGGTTGACCCCACGGAACAGCTTCATCTGACCGTCCACACTCCCAACCGTCCCCTCCTTGGCCGCGATGATGGTCATCTCCACCTTGCCGTCGTAGATCAGCGTGTTGAGGATCGTCTCGATGTCCTCCATGGACAGATCCACCTGACGGGAAGCAGAAGGTTTAATATTGCTGCATACCCCTAGCTTTAATGTAGATAACTTTAATATAGCTGAATATACCCCTAGCTTTAATATAGCTGCATTAACAGAGCTGTATACCCCTAGATTTAGTACACTTCGTTTTAAAATAGCTGCTAAAAAACTAAGCTTTAAATTTGAATGCTTAGACCCATATACTTAATATAGATGCTAATATTTAATAGTTATCGTTACAGCTGCCAATACACTTAGCTTTAATATAACTACTGTGTGAGTGAGACAGGCAGACTAACCTTACTGTGAGTGAGACAGGCACCCACCTTACTGAGAGTGAGACAGGCATACTCACCTTACTGAGAGAGAGTGAGACAGGCAGACTCACCTTACTGAGAGTGAGACAGGCACCCATCTTACTGAGACAGGCAGACTCACCTTACTGAGAGAGGGAGAGAGGCAGACTCACCTTACTAATACCCAGCTCACAGATGTATTTCCAGACCTCGTGAGACGTGGCAAAGGAGCTGTTTCTCTGGATCATCGGACTCTGCTTACTGTCCCGGGCCACCTCCGCCTGCAACACACATACACACACACACACACACACACCACTTAACCCTGGTCCAATCCACCACCAAACCCTGGTCCAATCGACCACCTAACCCGCCACTTAACCCTGGTTCAGCCCATCCCCTAACCCCTGGTTAGTTCAGTACGTAGTGAGCCCTCCCTTCTGAACACGAGTAGCTCGTTTGAGTCTTATTTCAGTAATGGGGTTAGGGATCAAAGTGATTAAATGTCATAGATTACTAAGTTGATAATCAAATAACACATTACTACGCAAAAAATAAAAATAACGATTTGGTTCACCGACTCTTTAATGAATCGATCTAATCTATCGAGGAACCAACTCACTCGACCTCGGCCACTTGATGCTGTCATAGACGTTGACATAGTTTTGCAAGTACCTACTGGCACAGTACACAATTCTGGCCAGTACAGGCAACCGTAGTCATTGGAGAGGGAGGGGGGTGGGGGGGGGGGAGACAGTTGGTTTCAATCTGCCACCTCACCACTAGATGGCACTCAATTCTACACGCTGGACCTTTAACTACATTAAGTAGTTGACCTGCCTGAGGATGACTCACCTTACTCTGCAGGAACTTGAAGCACTGCTGGTTAAGGACTTCCACGAACTCCGACTCAAAGTCCTGGTCGCTGTACCAGGCCCCGCCCGTCACCGAGCGGTCCGGCTGCACGTTGTACAGCATGTACACCTTCTTCTTAGAGGCCTACCACACACACATACACACACACATATATATTAAAGCATCTACACCTTCTTCTTAGAGGCCTACCACACACACACACACACACACATTAAAGCATGTACATCGTCTTCTTAGAGGTCTACCACACACACACACACACTCACACTCTTCTTAGGAGGCCTACCACACACAGATTACAGCATGTACACCTTATTCTTAGAGGCCTTCCAACCGACCCACACAAACATTACAGCATGTACACCTTCCTCTTAGAGGAATACCACACACACACACACACACACACACACATATACTGAACTCACAGCGACCGACTTGACGGCCTTGATCAGCTTCTTGCTCTCCAGGTTCTTCAGAATCTTGTTGACCTCAGTCAGGGGCAGGTTGCTCTTGAATCGCATGTCTCTTGTCCAGATACCTACGGTAGGACAACCAAAGCTTCACTAACATGTAGAGACCTACAGTAGGACAACCATAGCTTCATTAACATCTAGAGGCCTACAGTAGGTATTTCTAAAACATTATCCCCTTGAGACCCACAACGCTGCTGTGGTGTTTTTTTATGTTATCGCACATAAGTTCAGACTTGACCCATCAGAGGATTCAAAAAAAGAAAAAGATACCCAGTGTTCAGCCTTCAGAGGGACGCAGGGTGATACTCCTCATTTATTGTCGCCACACATGAATTCGGTAAGTCCGTACAAAGCGAAAGAGAAGAAGGTTAAAGATCTCAAGGTCTCACCTTTGTTGCCTGCGTCCTCGATGATCTGGTAGACCAGCTTCTCCTGGTTGTCAGAGCCTTTCATCTTACTGGGGAGACAGCACAAATAACACGTCAGCTGCTACACTACTGCTACTGTAGTTTATACTGTATTACTGCGGTTTATACTGTAGTTATGTACACTACTGCTACTGTGGTATCACTACTGTAGTTATACTGTAGTACTTCTACACTACTTCTACTGTAATTATACTGCAGTACTGCAGTTTATACTGCAGTTATGTACACTACTGCTACTGTGATATCGCTACTGTAGTTATACTGTAGTACTTCTACACTACTGCTACTGTAGTTATACTGCAGTACTTCTACACTACTGCTACTGTAGTTATACTGTAGTATGGCAACACTTCTGCTACTGTAGTACTGCAACAACACAGCTACTATAGTTGTACTGAAGTACTGCAACAATACAGATACTATAGTTATACTGTAGTACTGCTACAGTAGTTCCAACAATACTGTAGTAATCATACTGTAGTCCTGGTACTTCAGTAATTGTGCTCATACTGTAGAACTGCTACACTTCTGGTTCTGCAGTAACCCTACTATAATACTGGTACTGCAGTAAACATAATACGGCAGTCGATACTGCAGTAATCAAAATCCTAAACTTTAGCGCCTTCCCCTAGGGGCAGCGACAGCTGGAAACAGAAGTAATAATAAATAATAATAATACATTTAATTTAGAGGCGCCTTTCAAGACACCCAAGGTCACCTTACAGAGCATATAGTCATCATAAATCGTTAAAAAAAACGAAGAAAAAGAAAAACTGTTCAGAACACCAGGAGCTGTGTCCACATCCGCAGCTCCACGACTTTGGTGGCGCATTAGAAGGCAGAGCTTGTTTGCATGACTAGTATGATTTGGAAACGCGAGTGGGCAGGGTTAGTGCCAGTACAATGGAGTTTGTGGTTCACCTGGCAGACTGAGCGTCCTTCATACGATACAGGAGACCAGAGCTGTTCCTCAGCAAGTCCAACTGACCCTACACAACAGAAACATTGTATTCAGTACTCAGACCCTAGACTTCCTCCAAAACCCTAGTCTTCATCCAAGACAATTCCTCCCAGACCCTAGTCTTCCTCCCAGATCCCAGTGTTCCTCCCAGTCCCCAGTGGTCCCGGTGGTTCCTACCACAGACAGCAGCTTGTTGATGACCATGGCCCGCTGCGTGGGCTCCAGGTGGGGCATGTCGTTCTGGATCACCTGGTCCGTGATCCCCTGAGGGAACTGTATACAGAGCTCCTTGATCCTTCAGAGAGAGAGAGACAACTACAAGTTGCTGCCCTGCTCAGAGGAATTAAACCATACCTAACAGCACCATTAATTAACCCTTTAAGCACTGAAGTGTCAAATACATTTTCAGTGTAGCTACTAAACTGTACACAATAGGGGCTATTTAAATAGATGAGGCATAAAAACGTATTCATTTTTATATCGGGTATAACTAGGCTAGCCTTTTACGTTAAACTATATGGAATTACACAAAGAACAGTCCATAATAAAGTAGATTTGTTATGGCAACTCAGACTAAACCTCCATCAACAGAGCAGTGTAGCATCATGAAGCTACGGATAGCATAAGTAGTTCAATGAATGACTGACCTGTTTTCAATCACCGCAGCATCAGCAGGGTCACACTCCTTCTTCACTTTGGCGTCGGCCATTGTACCGTGTTCGGTACTGTCCGTATGGAGTGATGAAGGTCTTCAGTTGTGAACAGCTTTTAGTTGTAAAGCATGTGCAATATCAACACTGCTACGTCAGAGTGGAAGATGCGAGTGTGGGGGCCTAAATGAGCAGTCCGAAAAAGTGCCTGATCATAACGCGCAGGCCGTTATTATATTGTTGCCATTTATTAATGTTCCTTCTTCAGCACAAAAACAAAACATTTCACTTGTAACATGCACTATAATTGCATAATAGTTATTGTGTCAGATGAGCATCGCCATGCACGCAGTTTGGCTATAGTTCTCAAAAGCTTGAATTGATATTATTCACAAAACCACAGATATGATATGATATGAACTTTATTCGTCAGCAGTGCTGAAATTTGTCTTGCGACCCAGCAGCCGTTGCATGTAAAAACAGAAAACATGAATGACACACATTGACATGACACATTGAAACACAAACAAACAAACAAATTGACATCATACATGGGTAAAGATAGTCGAGAGCACATTGTCCACCACTTCGCCTATCTCCGGTTTAGCATCAAAGTCGATTGATGGACAAAATACTTTTTTAGTCTAACCTTCTTGAAAAGTGGTACCGCGTATCTCCTTCCTGAGGGCAATAACCTGTATTCACTATACAAAACATGACTAGTGTTTGAGGTGATGTTTTTTGCCAACCTCAGCATGCTGTTGTCATACGTGGAAGTATACAGCTCCTGAAGTGGTTGTCCAACAATCTTTGAACAAATGTTTAGTTGTTGTAACATTTGTGACATTGTTGTAACATTTGTGACATTTGTGATATAGAATGTCTGTAAAAGAGCCAATCACATTTGACGACAGGCTATAGTATACAACTGAACACAATAACAGTGTTTTTGTTGTTTTGTCATCGACTCAAAACGATACCAATTTAGAGCACACCTTCATGCAGGTAAACCTGTGGTAATGGAGATGCAAATCCCAGCTGCGCTGGGCTACTGCGTCGATTCGAGCCAAGCCAAACCAGTGTATTAGAAGGGGGAAAAAAAATCGGTAGTTTGTCTGTCTGTTAATGGAACAGTGCGATCTTTTTTCAGTAACTGATTGTAACAGGTAACCGATTACAAACGAACAACATACGCACATACCGGTATTAGGATTAGGTGATATTTAAAAAAAACAAAAAAAACAACACAATAATAATACTTTAATGACAATACTTAAAACACTTCAAATTTGCGTTTTAGGATCTCTATAAAAACCAACCAGACGTCAAACTTTCTCTTGCTTTTTCAATTTCTAGTTATCGTTCGTAATGTAAAGCGCAGAACGGGTGAGCGGAGCTCGACATGTCGGTGCTTCTTTTGGTACAAACTCCGCCGCGTCTTGCTTGACAAAACTAACGAACACCCGTTGCTACGGAGTTGTTTGGGGTAGCATGGTGCGTTGCCAGGCGACGAGTGAGGCGGTGGGACAGTGAAAACCTAATCAAACTCTAACCAAAGAAGCGGACTCATTCATATTAGTAACGTTGGATATTAAAGTAGAGCGAGTGGTCCCTACATGATGGGTCGGATCCTATAACCATGGCAGCGGGTTCGGTCGCAGCTCCGCGCCTCATACCCCTCCGCGCGCCGGGTCACGGAAGGGCAGGGCATGAGGTGGACACCGCAACACCTGTTGAGATGAAATCAGGTACAGACAAATCCTTCTTTACTACGTTCTTGTCTTCTTCAAATACTTCTTACTTCACTGTTTTATTTTCTTCCAAAACTATCTTTATGTTGTGTTTGTGTCAGCAGGATGGGAAAATCGACCAGCCAAGCAATGGCATTAGCAAATAACGCTGCTAATGGTCCAATCTTTGCATTCACCCGTAGTCCAAGGGTTTATCTGTCATGAGTCCTCTCATTCAGAAAGTTTGTCTTCATCGGGTCAGAGTTGAGAAACATTCTTAAAGGTTCATAATAGTCTGTGTCAAAATAAGTACCACATAAAAACCGTAAGTAGCAATTGAGTTAATGAGAAGAAACACTTTATGAAGGGTCACATCAACCGCTCCCCCTACCTCCCCAAGCCTGCACCTCCTATACCTCCCCCAGCCTGCTCCTCTTCCTACCCCCCCCCCCCCAGCATGCTCCTCCTCCTACCCCCCCCCAGCTGCTCCCCCTACCTCCCCCAGCCTGCACCTCCTTCCTCCCCAAACTCCACAGGACAGTCAGAGAAGGTGTTATTGCTACAGACTCCACAGGACACAACACCAGTAACACACACAGACAGTGCTCCTGACTGCCTGTGTGTGTGTGTGTGTGTGTGTGTGTGTGTGTGTGTGTGTGTGTGTGTGTGTGTGTGTGTGTGTGTGTGTGTGTGTGTGTAGACTCTACAGATGTGCAGATCTTCTACACTCTGGATGGTAGTAGTCCCGAGGCGTGGCGGACAGTGCGAGGGGGGGAGAACTCCACCATGAGGTACAGCGGAGCCCTCCTCCTCCCCCCAGGGAAGGTCTCCGTCAAGGCTGTGGCTGTCACCAGGTGAGGCCTTCATTAACCAATTAACCCAGCTGTAACCAGGTGAGGCCTTCATTAACCAATTAACCCAGCTCTGACCAGGTAAGGCCTTCATTAACCAATTAACCCAGCTGTGACCAGGTGAGGCCTTCATTAACCAATTAACCCAGCTGTAACCAGGTGAGGCCTTCATTAACCAATTAACCCAGCAGTCACCAATTGAGCCCTCCATTAACTCATTATCCCAGCCGTCACCAGTTGAGACCTTCATTAACCAATTAACCAAGCTGTCACCAGGTGAGGCTTTAATTTACTCATTAACCCAGCGTTCACCAGGTGAGGCTTTAATTTACTCATTAATCCAGCTGTAACAAGGTGAGGCCTTCATTAACTCAATAACCCAGCTGTAACCAGGTGAGGCCTTCATTAACTCATTAACCCAGCTGTAACCAGGTGAGGCCTTCATTAACTCTTTAACCCAGCTGTAACCAGGTGAGGCCTTCATTAACTCTTTAACCCAGCTGTAACCAGGTGAGGCCTTCATTAACTCATTAACCCAGCTGTAACCAGGTGAGGCCTTCATTAACTCATTAACCCAGCTATCACCAGGTGAATTGATGAATAAAAAATATTATTATGAAATAATGCCCCCCCCCCTTCTCCCCCCCTTCTCCAGGGATGGCAGGCAGAGTTCTACCGTGACCAAAGTGTTCTTGGTGTCGGCAAATGTAACGTCGCTGAGAGGCCAGGAAGACCTCAAAGACAAGGTACTACAGCTCTAATATCCTACTAAAGACTTATACACTGCACTGCTATGATTACTAGCGATACCATAAAAAGTACTACCACACACAGAGAACCTTTGACCTCTGACCTCACAGGGATGTGGCCAGGAGACACTGCAGTGGACAGGAAGGGGTACCCCCAGCCGGTCTCTGCCGCAAAGTCCTGCAGCTGTGGAAGGTGGTGCATCCTGTACTACATCACATCCTGTGTGTTCTGTGACCCCTGACCCTGTGTGTTCTGTGACCCCTGACCCTGTGTGTTCTGTGTGTGTTCTGTGTGTTCTGTGTGTGTTCTGTGTGTTTCAGATGTTCTAAGATCATCTGGAGGCGCTCGGTTTCTCAGTGGTCGTCTGGGACCCCAAGACCCCCAGACCCAGAAGAGCTCCCCCCCTACAGAACCCCCAAGACCGGTACCCCCCCCCCCCAACCCCCCTCACCACATCACTAACTACAGGACATCACCACATCACTAACTACATGGCATAACTAGATTAATTACGAAATGGCATAACTACATGACATAAGTACATCACGAACTACATGACCACTGCGTC
Source organism: Gadus morhua (assembly GCF_902167405.1). Lineage (NCBI taxonomy): Eukaryota > Metazoa > Chordata > Actinopteri > Gadiformes > Gadidae > Gadus > Gadus morhua. The sequence goes on along the minus strand of NC_044050.1, from coordinate 22,215,319 downwards.
ACTAACTACATGACATAACCACACCACATCACTACATGACATAACTGCACAACATCACTACATGACATCACTACATGACCTCACTACATGACATCACTACACGACATAACTACACAACATCACTACATGACATCACTACATGACATCACTACATGACATCACTACATGACATCCCTACATCAAATCACTACATGACATCACTACATCACATCACCACATGACATATCTACACAACATCACTACATCACATCACTACATGACATCACTACATGACATCACTACATGACATCACTACATCACATCACTACATGACATCACTACATGACATCACTACATGACGTCCCTACATGCAGCCCCCTGGCAGCCCTCAGCCCTCCTAACCTCCTGTAACCTTCCCAGAGGACACTGCAGGCCACAACAGGCCACACCCAGAGCACTAGGGTCCAGCGAGAAGCGGACTTCCTCAGGTAACGAGCCGGTCTGTCTGTAGTCGGTCTGCCTACTCTTTCTGTAGTCTGTCTGTTCACAGTCGGTCTGTGTGCTCTGTCTGTAGTATGTATGTCTGTCGACTCTATCTGAAGTCTGCCTGACCACTGTCTCTCTGTCTACTCTACCTGTAGTCTGTCTGTCGTCTCTATCTTTCCAGGTGTACCAGCTGTGTATTTTATCTCTCCAGGTGTACCAGGTGTATTATATATGTCCAGGTGTACTATATCTGTCCAGGTGTACCAGGTGTTTTTGTGATCGTCCGTCTGATCCATTCTCGCGGTTCTGTGTCCACTGTGGTGCCTCACTTCCTCCCGTCCCGGGACAAAGACTGCCCCCTACTGAGGCAGGACAGGTACTGCACCTCATACACCACATACCTCCCACACAGCTTACACACACTAAACACCTAAAAAGCACCTCACCTGATAGCATTTAGGCAACAAAGTTGTTGGATGTGCTTGGGCCATGTGCAGGTAGATGAGGTTCTTTATAGGAGTTGTCGTACGTGTTGTGTGTTTCAGATGGGGGTGTGTTTTGTCTGTAACACACTGGTGCCTGTCAACACGCCTTCCTGTCTGATCTGTGAGGCGGCCATCCCACCTCAACTACGCCCCCAAGCCCGCATCAAGTTGAAGGTACCTGACCGCAGCCAGGAGCATGTAGCTGGAGGTACCAGTGTAACGTGGTTTACTAATATGTCTATTTCCTACGTGTGTGTGTGTGTGTGTGTGTGTGTGTGTGTGTGTGTGTGTGTGTGTGTGTGTGTGTGTGTGTGTGTGTGTGTGTGTGTGTGTCTGTGTGTGTGTGTGTGTGTGTGTGTGTGTGTGTGTGTGTGATTGCAGAACAAAGTCTTGTGTGTGGTGTGTTGCAGTGTGAACCCAGGTCATATCTCCCACTGTGTGACCTGTGAGAACCGACTCGTCCCCACTCCTGCCTGGGTAAGACCTGACCTCCGACCCCACACAACCATGCTAACTGTTTTCCAATGTGTTGTGAGGTTACAGTGTGTTGTGTTGTTACAGTGTGTTGTGTTGTTACAGTGTGTTGTGAGGTTACAGTGCGTTGTTACAGTGCGTTGTGAGGTTACAGTGTGTTGTTACAGTGTGTTGTGAGGTTACAGTGTGTTGTTACAGTGTGTTGTGTTGTTACAGTGTGTTGTGAGGTTACAGTGCGTTGTGAGGCTAGTGTGTTGTGAGGTTACAGTGTGTTGTTACAGTGTGTTGTGAGGTTAAAGTGTGTTGTAACAGTGTGTTGTGTTGTTACAGTGTGTTGTGAGGTTACAGTGTGTTGTGAGGTTACAGTGTGTTGTTACAGTGTGTTGTGTTGTTACAGTGTGTGGTGAGGTTACAGTGCGTTGTGAGGTTACAGTGTTCTGAGGTTACAGTGTGTTGTTACAGTGTGTTGTGTTGTTACAGTGAGGTTGCAGTGTGTTGTGAGGTTAGTGTGTTGTGAGGTTACAGTGTGTTGTTACAGTGCGTTGTGAGGTTACAGTTTGTTGTTACAGTGTGTTGTGTTGTTACAGTGAGGTTACAGTGTGTTGTGTTGTTACAGTGTGTTGTTACAGTGCGTTGTGAGGTTACAGTGTGTTGTTACAGTGTGTTGTGTTGTTACAGTGAGGTTACAGTGTGTTGTTACAGTGCGTTGTGAGGTTACAGTGTGTTGTTACAGTGTGTTGTGTTGTTACAGTGAGGTTACAGTGTGTTGTTACAGTGCGTTGTGAGGTTACAGTGTGTTGTTACAGTGTGTTGTGTTGTTACAGTGAGGTTACAGTGTGTTGTTACAGTGCGTTGTGAGGTTACAGTGTGTTGTTACAGTGTGTTGTGTTGTTACAGTGAGGTTACAGTGTGTTGTTACAGTGTGTTGTGAGGTTAGTGTGTTGTGAGGTTACAGTGTGTTGTTACAGTGCGTTGTGAGGTTACAGTGTGTTGTTACAGTGTGTTGTTACAGTGTGTTGTGTTGTTACAGTGTGTTGTTACAGTGTGTTGTGTGGTTAGTGTGTTGTGAGGTTACAGTGTGTTGTTACAGTGTGTTGTGAGGTTAGTGTGTTGTGAGGTTACAGTGTGTTGTTACAGTGCGTTGTGAGGTTACAGTGTGTTGTTACAGTGTGTTGTTACATTGTGTTGTGCGGCCCCAGACGGCGGCCCCCCCCCCGCCCCCTGCTGGCGACCAGAGGCTGGCCTGCTCCCAGTGTCAGCGCACCAACCACCAGGACGCTAGGTTCTGCGACTGGTGCGGCGCCAAGGTACCTCCTTAACCACCTCTAACTACCACTAACTACCTCTAACTAGCTGGAACTACCTCTAACTACCACTGACTACCTCTAACTAGCTGGAACTATCTCTAACTACCACTGACTACCTCTAACTAGCTGGAACTACCTCTAACTACTACCGACTACCTCTAACTACCTGGAACTACCTTTAACTACCTGCTACTACCACCAACTACCTCTAACTGCCTCTAACTAGCTGGAAAACTACCTCTAACCACCACCAACCACCTCTACCTACCACCCAATACTACTCCCTAACTCTAACCAAGTACCGCACAACTACCATTTCACTCACCACATAACATTCGACCACCGATCATGTAACAACGGGTCGACCTTCTACAGACTCAGACTAGCCAACCAATCCCCCCTAACCGCCGTGTGCGTCTGTGTGCGTGTGCGTGTGTGGTTGTGTGCGCGTGCGTGCGTGCGTGCCTGCCTGCCTGCCTGCCTGCGTGCGTGCGTGCGCGCGTGTGTGTGTGTGTGTGTAGCCCTCCCACCCTCTGAGCAGTGTGTTATGCGGGGGCTGTGGCGCCAGCAGCCACCCCTACGCCTCCTACTGCTCCGCATGCGGCCTCCTATTGGTCGCCCCCCCACGAAGCCACGCCTCCTCTGTCCCTGCACGGGGGGCACCCCCACAGGTCTGTTATACACGCTACAGCCAAAACGACTACTAGTACTACAACTAGCAATACCAAGAGTCATTGTGTGGAGTACTACCTTTAAAGATTAACGCATTCATGTTCCCAGGGGTCACGGTTGACCGCCAATGGAGTCACCTGGCGGTCCCTGCGCTCCCCAAACTCCTCCCACAGCACCTCACAGGCCACGCCCACCCGGGCCAGAGCCCCGCCCACCGAGGACCGGCAAACCCAGACAGTGGGTCTGTTCTACCCGTCTGGCGCTGAACTACAGAAGAGTCACCAGCAGAGGGAGCTGGCGGAGCAGGCAGCGCCTCGCAGGCCACTACTCACTGCAGTGAGCCCGGGAAGAGGTGGACGACACATTTACGTCTTCATATAACTACATACTATATTAAATGATCAATATAATAAACTCAACCTAAATTAGGTAATTAATAATTAATAATAAATTATACTATATTTGACGATAAATACAATTGATTGAAGGATGCGGATGCGTTTCAGGGTACTGGAGGCAGCAGGTAGATCATGTGTGTGCTCACCTGCGCGCCTACGCCCAGAACAACCCCCACTTCAGAACGCTGCTGGGGGAGCCTCGGATGGGGCGGGTGAGACCACACACACACACACACACACGCACAACACATGCACAACACACACACTCACAGGCTCACTCTCTCTCCCAGATGGCGACCGTTGTGATCAAGGAGGACGACTTCGAAGTGAGTCTAAGGCTCAGCTTCCTGCTGGGGGGGCCGGAGCCCCCGGGCACCCAGGTGAGTCCCTCTGTTCGGGGTCCCGGTCAGGGTCCTGGTCGGGGTCCCGGTCAGGGTCCTGGTCGGGGTCCCGGTAGGGGTCCCGGTAGGGGTCCCGGTCAGGGTCCCGGTCGGGGTACCGGTCGGGGTCCTGGTAGGGGTCCCGGTAGGGGTCCTGGTAGGGGTCCTGGTAGGGGTCCCGGTAGGGGTCCCGGTCAGGGTCCCGGTCGGGGTACCGGTCGGGGTTCTGGTAGGGGTCCTGGTAGGGGTCCCGGTAGGGGTCCCGGTCGGGGTCCTGGTCAGGGTCCTGGTTGGGGTCCCGGTAGGGGTCCCGGTAGGGGTCCCGGTCAGGGTCCCGGTCGGGGTACCAGTCGGGGTCCTGGTAGGGGTCCCGGTAGGGGTCCCGGTAGGGGTCCCGGTCAGGGTCCCGGTCGGGGTACCGGTCGGGGTTCTGGTAGGGGTCCTGGTAGGGGTCCCGGTAGGGGTCCTGGTCGGGGTCCCGGTAGGGGTCCCGGTAGGGGCCCGGTCGGGGTACCGGTCGGGGTCCTGGTAGGGGTCCTGGTAGGGTCCTGGTAGGCGTCCTGGTAGGGTTCCCGGTAGGGGTCCTGGTAAGGGTCCTGGTAGGGGTCCCGGTAGGGGTCCTGGTCGGGCTGAAGACTGTTTTCTTGGTTGTGCAGGCTAGCAGAGAGAGGCGTGCTGGGGAGAGCCCGGACCAAACCCAGACCCTGAGCAGCGTTACAGAGGGACAGAACCCTGGGATCAACCCTACCAGTCTGGGTGAGGATACCTTACCAGACTACCTGTAGCTCTACCTGTCTACCTGTAGCTCTACCTGTCTACCTGTAGCTCTGTCTACCTGTAGCTCTAACTGTTTACATGTAGCTCTTCCTGTAGCTCTACCCGTAGGCCTAACTGTTTACCTGTATCTCTAACTAGCTCTACCTGTCTACCTGTATAGCTCTACCTGTCTACCTGTAGCTCTACCTGTAGCTCTGTCTACCTGTAGCTCTAACTAGCTCTACCTGTCTACCTGTATGTTACCTGTCTATCTGTAGCCCTAACTGTTTACCTGTTTCTCTACCTGTATCTCTAGCTGTAGCTCTACCTGTAGCTCTACCTGTATCTCTACCTGTAGCTCTACCTGTAGCTCTACATGTATCTCTAGCTGTAGCTCTACCTGTGTCTCTACCTGTAGCTCTACCTGTAGCTCTACATGTATCTCTAGCTGTAGCTCTACCTATAGCTCTACCTGTAGCTCTACCTGTAGCTATATATGTATCTCTACATGTAGCTCTAACAGTGTATTCTGATGTTCTGATTGGCAGGAAAGAAGCAACCAGCACCCCGGCCCAAGCCCCGCTTGCAGACTACCCAGAAGCCCCTGGTAGGTGACGGTTGTTGCTCAGCAACAACAGTCCTTCAACACCATGGAAACAGAGTCTTTCATAGAGCGCTTGATTTGTTCTGCAGGACGGCCTGCTGCTGAAGGAGGTCGGCCCGGGGGGGCAGGGCGGCGTAGCTGTGGTGCAGCAACTCCTCGACCAGGTGACCAACACCCTGTCCGCCCCTTTAAGGACTAACTTTAACTTTAAGGAGAGACCCAAACTTTAAGCATAAATGTTACTTTTAAGGAGAGACCCCACCTTTAAGCCCGAACATTACCTGTAGGGAGAGACCCCACCTTTAAGGACAAACTCTACTTATAGGAAGAGACCCCACCTTTAAGGAAAAACGACACCTATAGGGAAGACCCCGCCTTTAAGGAAGAACTATACCTATAGGAAAGACCCCACTTTTATGCACAACCGTAACATATAACGAAATACGTCACCAATGAATAAAATAAATACATGTACTTTTAAATTGACTTTTTAAGGACTACACCTTTAAGTGGGACCACACATATAAGACAGACACCAACTTTAAGGGGAGACTTCCCCTTTAAGAGAGAACCCAGCTTTAAGTGAGGCCTCACCTTTAAGGTGAGACCCCGCCTTTAAGACTTGACCTATAATGATTGACAGGGGGCAGACCCGATGTGTCAGGACAGTGAGGGGCAATCCGTCCTGGTGGTTGCCGTAGTGAACGGACGCCCCGACATCATCCCTGTCCTGGTACAGAGAGGAGCCGATGTCAACCAACAGTCTGGGCCGTAAGAGGACACACACACACACAGTGATACACACATACACCTACCTGCCTCCAAAGGTGTTTTTGATACTTTTTACCTGCTGGTCTGTATACGATTTAATGTATAAACTAGTACTGTTAGAGGTGCTGTAGGTATGATTCAATATATACTAGTAGTATTAAAGGTGCTGTAGGGAAGGATAATATATAAACTAGTATTATCAATGGTGCAGTACGTAAGTCGTACGTGTCAATCACAGGTGTGTGTAATTCAACACTACTCAAGGGCGAAGAAACGTAGAGAGGGAGGGCATGTTGTTTTGGTTGCTTAGTAGTTAGTCGTTCTCCCTCTCTTTAGAACACTTGACTCTAAGCTGCAGCACCTTTAAGTGCGTTTGTGTTGCAGGTTCAAGAACACTGCTCTCCACGAGGCAGCATCGCAGGGCTCTGGAGGCCTGCAGTCTGCTAAAGTCCTGCTGGGGTAACACACACCTTTGTTTTGTCTTTCAAATGTACTCCTGGTGACGAGGTGTACATCCTGTGTGACGGTGTGTTCTTCCCGTTGGACTGAATGTACTTTCTGTGTGATGAGTTTACTTCCTGTGTGAAAGGCATTCTTCCTCTCTGGCTAGATGTACTACCTTTATGCCTAGGGATGCTTCCTGTCTGTCAGGCAGTACTTCCTGCCTGACGTGGTGTACTTCCTGTCTGACGCAGTGTACTTCCTGCCTGACGCAGTGTACTTCCTGTCTGACGGGGTGTACTTCCTGTCTGACGGGTTGTACTTCCTGTCTGACGGGGTGCGCTTCCTGTCTGACGGGGTGCGCTTCCTGTCTGACGGGGTGCGCTTCCTGTCTGACGGGGTGTGCTTCCTGTCTGACGGGGTGCGCTTCCCATCACAGGTGCAGAGCCCGGATGAAGAGGAACGCTCAGGGCGACACGCCGTACGACCTCTCCCTGACCTGCGGCTGCCCCCCCATGGTGCAGCTTCTCGCGGCCCAGCTGGGACACACCCTGCTGGGCACGCTGCTGCCGAACCCGGCCAGGATCAGCCTGGAGCCCACAGCCACCGCCAGCAGCAGCAGCAGCAGCGGCTGACCCTCACCGACAGGACCGATCGACAGTCGGGGATAAACTGCTGCCCAGAGGACCGCATGATGACATCATAGCGAGGGCCGGTCGGACAGGAGGGTGAACCAGGCTGAAGGGCAGCTGTGGTAGGGTGGTTCTACAGAAGTGTGTGCTCCACTATCGGTGACATCACCCGCACCATGGAAACAGAAGCATGTATCAACAGTCAGATAAACTGAACACACGAGGACGCTGGGTTTGGCCTTCAGGATCCAGGCGACAGATGGAGCGCAGCACTTTGAACTCAAAGTGTACTTGGGTTTAGAAATGAAGAAAGCTGTTGGTGGTTAACTTCTGCTGGCTTAAGTGTTAAATTACAACTGAAATTAACACCTCTCTGCATATGTAATCTTTGTAACTTGTTATTTCTCTTGTTGGGACAGATGTTTTTTAGAAATATTAAAATACATATAACTTCTATCATACTGACCTCCGACCACAGCACAGTCTGACACACAGGATATGAGGTCATCATTACACATCATGAACATCACCCTTAACCCTCTCTGATCTACTATTTAGCCATGAAGTAGGCACATCATCCAAAAGAAACTCAGTGATTCAGATCCATATCATTAGGAGCAGATCAGTGGTTAGGGGGCATCTTGGTCTAGGATGATTACAGGTAGACTGAGGACATCGGGATCGAACACTTTTATCTGGGAGTCACCCTGGACACCAGACTATCATATTAATATCACACGAACATCAGACCATTACGCTGACCACCAGACCCCAACCATCTGTAACCCAACAGTACCAGTCTGTACAGGTTACCCAAGGACGCCAATGACCAATCAAGTGTGAGCAGTAGGTACAAGCGTGGTGAAGTCTTTATTAACAGAAAGTGACACAAAAGACAGAAGGGTGGAGCCATCGCCTCGATTATAAGGAAGGAAGTGACCCAGAGTCCCCAGAAAACACGCTCTGAAGGCCAGTGTGAGCATGCGACCACTGATCTGCGTGTGACGTCGCCGTGTCAATGAGTGACATCACCGTGGTCAGTGAGTGACAATACTGTGGTCAGCGCGTGACGTCACCGTGTCAGTGAGTGACAACACTGTGGTCAGCGTGTGACATCCCCATGGTCAGTGTGTGACGTCGCTGTGGTCAGCGTGTGACGTCACTGTGGTCCGTGTGTGACATCGCCAGTGACATCACAGTGGTCAGCGTCTGAGCCGCAGGGAGAAGGCGTGGCGGCACTCGGTGCTGTCGGCCGGGTAGTACTTATCGTAGAAGTCCAGGATGTACTCCTCCGTCTTGAAGCCAAACTTCTGGTACAGCAGCATGGCCGCGTTGCTGGCTGACACGTGCAGAGTCACGTCCTTACCCATGCACGTCTGAAACACAGACACACACACACACACACACAGAGACACATTGAGGACCCTCCCAACGGACCCCATCAGGGTCAGTGATGAGTGGTACAGACACCGGGGTTGGCACCCTACCAGTAACCGGAGCCCTTTGTGTACACTTGCACTTTGACCCCATCTCCAGTAATAAGCCCCGCCCCTAGGCAAGGTTATCCTACCTGGATGAGGTGGTAGATCATGAAGGTGGCGATGCCAGCTCTCCTCCAATCAGGATGCACCAACAGGAAGGAGATGTAGGCCTCGTTGTACTTGACATCCGGCACCATGAAGCCAAACCCCACCACCACCTTCTTGTAGAGCGCCACCACGCTGAAGTCTGGGTACTGCAGGCACTCAGACAGGTCTACACCTGGGTACAGACACCATGGCGATCAATGGGCTGCTACACCGCTTTGGAGTACTGTTCATTGAAGCTCGGATGCCAATGAAGCCAGACACACACACACACAGAGAGGGGGTTACCTGGCCAGAAGCTGTCGTGACACATGGCGTTGACAGAGGGGATGTGGTTGGGCCGGACGTAGCAGTAGTCTATGGGGGCCTCGGGTTCCGGGGCCCAGGTGGGGTCCTTCCTGTGGGGGTACGCACGGATCTCTGCCAGCAGCCTCATCTTCAGGGGCCTGTTCTCATAGTCCCTCCTACAGGACACACACACACACACACACACACACACACACACACACACACACACACACACACACACACACACACACACACACACACAGGCCAGTCAGTAACAACCAGGTTAAAAGTCACAGGGGCCCCTAGCAACAACTCGTTCATAAACAATGGGGCCCCTAAAAACAACAGGTGCCCCTCAAAACAGGTTGATAAACACGGGGCCCCTGGTGGGCGTGTACCTGATGAAGGGCTTGAGGCAGCGGGAGGTGTAGGGGCTCCTGACGGCGGGGTCCAGGCCCCCGTCGGAGCCCATGAGGCGGTGCCAGAAGGAGGCCGACGGGTGGTGGAGCCCCCTCCTGGAGGCCAGGGGGGTCTGCGCACACACACACACACACACACACACACACACACACACACACACACACACACACACACACACACACACACACACACACACACACACACACACACACACACACACACACACGTTTGGTAGAACACTAGTGGTAGTGTAGCACACTGTAGCCCCAGTGTAGGGGGGTGTAGTAGTAAGTTATCACTAGAGTAGTACTAGTGTAGGGGGTGTAGAAGTAAGTTAGCCTTGGTGTAGCACCGTAGCCCCAGTGTAGGGGGGTGTAGTAGTAAGTCAGCCCTGGTGTAGCACCGTAGCCCCAGTGTAGGGCGGTGTAGCACTAAGTTAGCCCTGGTGTAGCCCCAGTGTAGGGGGGTGTAGCACCGTAGCCCCAGTGTAGGGGGTAGTAGCACTGTAGCCCCAGTGTAGGGGGGGTGTAGCACCGTAGCCCCAGTGTAGGGGGGGTGTAGCACCGTAGCCCCAGTGTAGGGGGGGTGTAGCACCGTAGCCCCAGTGTGAGGGTGTACCTGGAAGCGGTCCAGTATGCGGAGGTCCTGGCTGCTGGTGCAGAAGCGTCCCAGCAGCGGCCCGGGGGTGTACAGCGCCCCCACCAGGCTGAGGGCGGCGGAGACGGAGCGGTCCACGTCCAGCAGGGGGAGCGCTCGCTGCCGCTTGGCCTGCCGGACCGCCAGCTTCCTGCGCAGCCGCGCCGCCTGGGGGGTCACGGCGAGCGCCAGCGGACACGCCTCCAGGCGCCGCAGCAGCATGCGCTCCTCGTACAGGCTGAGCGCCGTGTAGCGGGGCCCGCTGGGCGACCCGGGCCCCTCCCCCTTCTGCTCAGCGTGGACACGCCTCCTCTCCGAGGCGCCGCCCACCACGCCGCGCCCCCCGTCGGCGGAGAGGGAGGGGTCGTCGCACCGGGCCAGCGGCCCGTCAAAGTCTTCGGCGTGCGGGGGGCCCTCCTCCCCCTCGCTGTCGGCCTCCCGCTTGATGCGTGGCGGTGGCGGGCGGGGGGGCAGGCCGGGGTGGGCGTGGCCAGCACTGGGGGGCGGGACGTACTCCATGCCGGGGTCGATCATCCCCTCCCCCTCCAGCTCCTCGTCATCTGCAGAGGGAACGCTCTGGGATTCAATATTCATCAACTTCCCCTTTGGATCCCTTTGTCCCCCTGGTAGGACTTTAGATCTGCTGGCTACCTATCGCTGTGTTCCAATATCCATACTGTCCGTACTCAGTATACTTAGTTTGAGTACGTAGGGCGTTCCATTAAGATCGGCGCGAAAAGAAGTGTACTGCAGCCATCTTAGCTACGTAAGGGATAAGGCGGCGCCAGTCTGAGCCAGTGTCGGTGCATTTTCCACATAGCCTGCATTAATGGAGTCATTTTGTAGTGTTTATAGCTTTTATAGCTTTTTATAACTGCTAGGCGTAAAGAGTTCACCGTTCAAAGCGGGATGTTTATTGCGGGGGGCGGAGCCGCGGCGGCAGCCGCGATCGTAATTTCTGGTTAGTGCACCACAGAGTATTCGATTTGGAACCACACTGACAGCTGAAAATCTGCGCACTTAGTGAGTGCGGGTAGTGTACTATGTTTAAGTGTACTCGTGGAAGTATGGATATTGGAACAAAGCACATGTTTAGCTGCTAGCCTACCAAGGTTAAAGGAGGGGTGTTTAGCTTCCAGCTAACAAAGGTTAAAGGAGGGGTGATAGCTGCTATCTAACCAAGGTTAAAGGAGGGGTGTTTAGCTTCCAGCTAACCAAGGTTAAAGGAGGGGTGATAGCTGCTAGCTAACCAAGGTTAAAGGAGGGGTGTTTAGCTTCCAGCTAACAAAGGTTAAAGGAGGGGTGATAGCTGCTAGCTAACCAAGGTCAAAGGTGGGGTGTTTAGCTTCCAGCTAACAAAGGTTAAAGGAGGGGTGATAGCTGCTAGCTAACCAAGGGTAAAGGAGGGGTGTTCAGCTTCCAGCTAAACACTGGTCTGGTTGGAGGCAAGTGTTAAATCTCACCGTGGAACAGGGCCATGGGGGGCATGATGTCAGGGATGAGGTCGGCCTCTGACAGCAGGGAGGGCGTGGCCGAGTGGGAGGCGGGGGTCCCGGGGGCGGAGAAGTCGGGCGAAGGAGAAGGGGAGGGGCTTGTGAGTGGCGTTCGGTCCGAGGAACTCAGAGAGGAGAAGTCCACCACCTCCCCCTTCTCCAGGAGGAGGTCGGGGCGCCGGCCCCCCCTCCCCCCCATCTTCACGGGGGTGGAGGAGGAGGAGCGGTCCGTGTAGCTGGCCTCCTTCTGGGCCCTCCGGATCTCCTTGGCCTCCTGGGTCCGCGAGCGCTTCTCCTTCAGCTGCATGGCGCTCTCCACGGGGTTCCGGGCCCCACGCCGCCTCAGGCCCTCCACGGTGATGCTGGGCTCCAGGGTGGGCTTCGACACTACAGGGAATCAACAACAACCGATAAACAACCAGTAAACAACAGTCAAACTACAAGTAAACAACAGTCAAACTACAAGTAAACAACAGTCCAACTACAAGTAAACAACAGTCAAACTACAAGTAAACAACAGTCCAATTACAAGTAAACCCCAGTCAAACCCCAAGTCATCTTCAAGTGGACAACATTTAAAGGTAAACAACATTTATACTACATTAAAATAACGAGTAAACAACATTGAAACCACACATATACAACAACAAACAAATGAATGAGCTCCCCAAAATGGCAGCCCTAGCAGGACGCTGGTTGGCAGGTTAAAGTGCAGGGCTACCTTTGGCCTTGGTGGTGGTTTTATCCAGGTCGGGTCGCAGGGTGGGGGGTCGGTTCTGGACCAGTTTCCACCAGCCCGGTTCTCCGAACTCCTGAGCACCGGAACGGAAGAAGGTGGGACTGCCGACGGACAGGCAGCCAGCCACCGTGCTCCACCATGTGATGGTCTTCTTCCTGCAGGGACCAGTGCTCACTTATAAGTGCTCACTTATACATCATACTTATGCCTCAGTACTACGCACAGTAGTACCTCACTGATACTGCGTACCTCAGTACTACAAGGTATTACATCACTTATAGACCAGTACAACAAGGTAGTACCTCACTTATTCCCCCAGTACTACACGGTAGTACCTCACTTATACTGTCAGTACTACACAGTGGTACCTCAGTACTACAGTTATACCTCAGTACTCTAATGCCGCTTTTCCACCGCACATGTAGCTCGACTCGACACGACACGACTCGACACGGTAGCAGCGCGGGTCCTTTTCCACCGCAAATAGTACCTCCGGGACGTGGGCGGGGTCGGCTGCGCGAAAGGGCCGTGACGTATTTTTGTACGCGACGCAAACAACACCTACGTAACCCACACATGGACAGAACCCACATAACAACAAGGGAGAACATTGATGCGATGGTATTCGTGTTCGTATTATTAGCTGGCATGTTGAAGAAGTGGAATATGTTGGCTGCGGCGCTGCTATGGCTGTTACCAGCATGGTTGCCATGTCGCTCTCGTGACTTCGTCACACTCTCTGGCCAATCAGTGGCCGGCCGTCTGCCGACGTCACCTTTTAGCATCGGCTCAGCCGCTTGGAACCTAGAGCGAGGCGGTACTAGAAAAAGCAGCCACTTCAGGTACCAGATACCATGTTTTCGCGGTGGAAACGCAAAAAAGGCGAGCTGAGTCGAGTCGAGTCGAGTCGTGTCGAGCTGGTACCATGCAGTGGAAAAGCGGCATAATAGAAGACTTCATAAGCAGTGTGGGTCCAGAATGTGCTACCAGTATGCGTGTAGTGGTGATGGTTCCTCACCTACTGCCCAGCAGGAAGGTCCAGTGTCGTCCTATGAAGGCGCAGATGTCCTCCTTCCATCTGAAGTAACCTTGACGACCAGTTCCCTCGAGCGATAGGTTGTACATGGCCAACATCACCACCTAGAACACAAGACACGCCGCCTCTTACACCACCACGTACCACGCAAGTTCTAGCGTTGCTATGGTTCTCATCCTTTTGCTATGGCTACCTGCTGCCAGGTGAGTCTCATCCTGTTGCTATGGTTACCTGCTGCCAGGTGAGTCTCATCCTCTCAAAGCTCTCCTTGCCGTCCTCGGAGCAGCTGCAGCAGACGAACTTGAAGAAGTTGTCTCCCTTCAAGTAGCTGGGCTGCTCCCCTCTCAGCTGGCCTGGTGGATCGCACAGGTAGACAGGTGAGACAGGTACACAGGTGAGACCCGCGAGACACGTGTACAAGTAGATAGATTGACAGGTAAACCTTGCGGGCGGACAGATGAACCTCGCAAAGGGCAGCTGAACATGCTGGCTGACTGACTGTTAAGGGTTCCTACCTGAGGGTATCCACTTGTGACACCGGTCGCAGTAGAACGCCATGTCCTCGCACGCCCAGCTTCCCTCGCCCTCCTCGCCGACGTCACTGGTGAGGGAGTCCCCGCTCTGCTCATGGGATAGGTCCACCGAGCCCTGGTCCTCCGACTCCACCATCAGCACCGTCTCGCCCTCCACCTCCCCTTCTTCCAGACCCTCCGAGGCTGACGTGCACAACTCCTCGTTCTCCCCCACTAGCTGGTCGCTGCTGCTCTCCATGCTTCAGCCACACACCTGGACCAGAGGCACACAAAACTGGTGAACACACACACACACCTGCTTTACACACACAGCTGGACAGGTTAACACACACACACACACACACACACCTGCTTTACAGGTAACACACACCTGGAGAGTTAACACATAAACACTTCTGCACAGGTATCACACACGCGCACACACACACACACACACTCAAATCTGTGGTTGTACTCGGCAGCTCCCAATTAAATCAGAATAAGACTGGGATTTGAGGCAGCTCCCAGTCCAACCAGTAGCAGACTGGGTGCAGAGGTGTCTGTGGTACCTGGGTTAGTGGTGGGCTTGCTCGGCCTCCCTCTGGGTCCTCTGGGCCTCCAGTTGTTGGGTCAGGACCCTCTGCTGTTCCAGAACTCGAAGGTTCTCTCTCTTTCGCTCTAAGCGCTCCAGGTCCCGCACAACCCCCTGATGCAGCCGCTAGAACCAAGGAGAAATATCAGAGGCGACGTTTAAGCAACCAATTAAGGGGCTTTTACTTCCATACACCAAACGGAAGTAGAATTATGAGCTGCTATTTTAAAGCCAAATAACGGTGATTTATAATAATCAACAATTACACGTTAAGTGGTTGCTTGACAAATGCTAATCTCTGTACAGAGGGTCAACATGAAGAACACTGTTTCATCCCTGACGAGTCAGCTGGAGGGCGTTGAAGACAACGGGCAGCTAGTTAGCACCATGCTAAGTTTATTGTAAATGCTTTTGCTAATGCTAAGCTATTTTAAGTGGTTATTTACCTCTTGGTCCAACCTCTGCTTAATGTGCACACCGGCCACGGTGCTCAGCGTCAGTATCACAGAAACTCCCAGTACAACTTTAGAGGTTGTAGACATAGCTAAGAGCTAAACTAGACAGGCTAGCCTACTTCACGTTATGCACCCCTGGTGCTAGAACAGGATTAGCAGCTCAATGTCGAGTTCACAACCAAGTCCTGAGCAGTCGAGTCGGATGCGACTCCAGTCTGTTCAGAGAAAGATACTAGTGTTGGTTGTTGTTTTAGCTATTTATTTGGTACCACATATTTGTATCCTATTGTATGACTTTTTGCTTTGCCCATGATGTCGGTGACGGTGTGTGCCCCATGCCAAAATAAAGCACTGTGATTGAACTAGGAGACACCGCCCTCTGCTGGTAGCCACCGTGTTGTTTTAAAAATAGATATGTATCCTTCTTATTTTTAATCGAAGCGTTTCTTTTGTACGTTTGCTCTGTGCCGGCCTGCTGGCTGTCCATCTATCAGTCCGTTCGTCGGATAGACGAAACATTCCATCGCAAGAGAAGGACATGAGGATCGGCCAATAGCGCCCCGCTTCAGGGCAAAGTCGCGCCCACTCCAGATGAACGAAACGCGTATTCAAGCACTTGTAGAGTCCTTCATATGAGTGCTATGTAAATAAAACCAATGTTTACCAAATCAACCCTGACTCATGTTGTGATTGTCAGCTCTTTGTTTTCCGTCTGAAACTCGTATGATATAAAGTTGTTTGGGTGATGATTAAAAAACGTAAACAATGAATGAAACGTATCAAGACATCCATGCTTGCCCTCGAACCAGTTTGTCTGCACGATCATCTGTATGAGGCTTCTGTCTGCTCTGCAGCTGCATCGTTAGGATGACGTGGTTGGTTTATTTTTCCCTGAGTGACAGACACGCTGCCCAATGATCGGCCGATATCCCGCCTCTTCTCTCTGACCAGGGAAAGTGCCACGACTCCACAAACTGCGGCTTTTCTGTAAACTTTCCTTCATCTCAACAGCTCAGGTAAGAAACATACTTTTTTCATCAGACTCTCCTTATAGTTTGCCTTTAGAACTCCGATTTTGACTGCAAGTCGTCATCACTATACCTTCATGCCAGTGGCATTTCTCAATACATCCTCCTTCAAAATATCGCAAATAAGTGTAAAGCGTATTAGATAACAGTTAATAAATATATTATTAAAAACGAATCGGTCTAGTAACTATTTTAACCATACTCGGATATTACAACTGGTCTTCTTTATAGTTTTCGGGTTCCAATTCTTGTGCGTTTCTTTTATTTCAGTGATTAAACATTGACCGTAGCATGATCAATAATCAATTGTGACTTTTTATAAGCATGGGCTGCATTAGACAGTTATGCAATTGAATCCGAAGTTATGCAATTTAAGCTGAAATAACCTAATAGGCCTAACAAATAACTAACTTGATAAACAGAATCTCTGTTTCCAATAAACCACATCATCTGGTGTCCAGTAGGCTAAAATACAACAATCAGACCTTCTACTTACTGACCTAATTACTGTCTTTATCTAAATATTTACAAAGAAGCCGCCGTATGCCTTATCTGTGCGTTAGATAGCTGGCTATAGATTTAGAACATGTGAGCACATTCACCAGAATCTCTTTCAGATCATAATCTGCTTCAAAGAGCGAAAAATCAGGTTACTATTGGATAACATTACTGCAGAGTCGGCTAGAATCTCAATGCAGGTATCTACAGTCAGTTCAGGCAGGAGGGGCTGAAAGGGTTAATTGTCCGCTAAGACACGTCGACTCTTCAGCTTCTCAGCCCCATGGGTCGAGATTCAGACCTGCATTGTGAGGGTCTACAAGAGGGTTTACATGTAGACCATGTTGAGTGGGAGCAGTGAATGCTTGGGGCTGCTCCAGTCTATAACAGGGAGAAGATCCGTTTGATGAGGTCTACAGGCCAGTCTTGTCCTGCTATTGTTTGAGTTTTGAACAGCAGTACTTGACGTCCTCTACATAACACGCAATATTAGCTTTTTGTTTGACTTTCGGTCTATAAATATTGATAATCCACGTCAGTTGAAATACGGTATTCAGTCTTCTGATGAGATCCTAGTGATTGTACTGCCTTTGAGGTCTATCTCTTTGGGTCCTCTCTGTGGACCACTGTTTGCTTTCACCTGAGGACAAACTGTTCTCTTCTGACTTTTCAACTCTGTTGGTTTATGTTCCCACACTTACACATTATTTTTTAAAAAGAACACTCGAATAAATCAACGCTGCCTTTATCACTCAAGTACGATGTCATATGTTAAGGAAACCATGTCATTAAGTATATTATAATCATACTTAACAATTCTCATATCCTGCTGCAAACTACAGGGGCAGCTCACTTCTAGAATTCACAACTTTATGTTCTATCTCTATCTTTAGTCTGTTTTTTATTAGATGTTGTGTGTGTCTGTGTGTGTCTGCGTGTGTATGCTTGTGTGTGTGTTTAGTTTTTAGTTTTTTGGTTTAGTTGACAGGGACCATGTACAGAACAGTTTCAATACCAGAGTTAGCTGAATAGCTCATTTGCATCTGTGGTCCCTGGGCAGGGAATGTGTATGTGTGTGTGTGTGTGTGTGTGTGTGTGTGTGTGTGTGTGTGTGTGTGTGTGTGTGTGTGTGTGTGTGTGTGTGTGTGTGTGTGTGTGTGTGTTTGTTGTGATGTGTGCTTGTGTGTGTGTATGTGGTCTTTGACTGTGTTTTGTGTTTGTTTCCAGTCCCCCAGGTCTCTGAGTACTCCCAGTACCCCCAGTACCCCCAATAATCCCAGCACCCCGAGTACTCCCAGTACTCCCAGGACCCCCAGTGCTCCCAGTACCCCAGTACTCCCAGTCTCCCAGTCATCCCAGTATGGACGCGTGGGACCCCCAGACCCTGGCCCTGCTGGTTTTCGGCGGGTTCATGGTGGTGTCGGCCGTGGGCATGGCTCTGGTGTCACTGGTGTCCATGAGGGAGACGTCCTACGAGGACGCTCTGGACCAGCAGCGGCGGCAGAACAACAGAACCCAGCCCCAGCGGTCCGACCGCAGGAAGAAGGAGAAGCCGGTGGACAAGAGGAAAACCAAGAGGAGAGAGGTCCCGGAACCGGACGCCCTAGAGCCCGCCGTGGCCTCGACCAGCGAGCCCGAGTCAGACCCAGAACCCGCCTCTGAGCCTGCAGCCTCCCCGCCTGCTGCTGGACCCGGCTTGCCTGTGGTCCCAGAACTGGTTGAGGAGGCTCCCATCGCCCCCGAGGCCCCTCCCCCTACCTCAGTAGAAGCTCCGCCCACTACCTCTGTTGAAGCCCCTCCCCCCGCTGCCTCTCCGAAGGAGAAAAGGAAGAAGAAGAAATCTGGGAAGTTGGAGCCAGTTTCGGCAGCTGAAACGCTTGCTAAGGAAACCCTTGTTGTTGCGTCTGAGGTTGTAGTGGTCGCAACGGAGACCCTTTCCATGGGCTCTGTACCCAGCGATCCTGCCCCTGCACCTAGCGATCCTGCCTCTGCCACGGGGGAGGAGCCAAAGATGGACACGCCCACAAAGAAGAAGAAGTCCAAGGCTGAACCTGGTTGGTAGCATTAGCATTAGCCCCAATTTAAGTATCCATCATCATGTTATGACATGGTTGTTACGACGCTATGGTTGATTTATTGAAATACAAGAAGCACCCTACTGGTCAGTCCAGTGCGTTCAATGAAGATAGCATTCGGCTGAGTTAGCATTTGACCGAGTTAGCTGAAATCAATGGAAGCAGATGAAGACGATTAGCTCTGTCAATTAATTGAGGGTCAACTACAGCTTTGCATTTAACTCGTCTCTTTGTGAATAGTGAATCTATAAAAAAACTATGCTTCTGGTTTGAATTGGTTAGTTGACAAAGAGTCAGTATTCTTTTAATGTGATGATGGTGTTTGTGTTGCAGAGACAGACCCGGCCGGCCCACTGCCCTACAAAACTTTGATGTCCTCTGTCACTGAGGCGACGCTGAGCCAGAAGGAGGTCCAGAAACTGATCCAGGCCCTGCAACAGAAGGTGGGTCTCTGAAGAGGTCCTCCATGCTTCCAAGAAGCATGGAGCCAGAATCCACGTAGAACCCCAGAGAGAATCGGTTGTTTGTCCGTGCCTGAAGGATTGAAATGTTAATTTGGATTCTGTCAAAACAGAGCTGTAGTCTGATCCGACATGCGGCAATAGGTCAGCGTCCAAAGGGTTGAGCCAAAACTAGGCTGGGCTTCAACGTTCAACTCCATAGGAATAAACCGGCAACACTGGCACTGACCCTAACCCAACCTCAACCCAACACACCCACCTAACCCCAACACACGACCTAACCACAACACATACACCTAACCTCCCACACAACCACCTAACTACAACACAACCACCTAACCCCAGCACAACTAACTAATCCAAACAACCCCCTAACCCCAACCAAGCTAACCCCCTAACTCCAACCCAGCCTAAGCCTCGTCCTCGGTTACAGAGTCCTCAGACTTCTGGAGAAGCAGATGTTGTTGCTGCCCTGAAGAAGAAGCTGGAGGAGAAGGAGAAGCAGCTGAACAACGAGAAGAAAGACGCTACTATCACTAAGACCCGCCTCCGAGACCTGACCAAGGTAAGACCGCTACACCCTGACTACATCGAGCTGAAACAGTGAGCAGTGAAGGGTTAACAGTTCAGTGAAGCGCCAACAGTTCAGTGAGGTGCCGATAGTGCAGCGAAGAGCCGACAGTGAAACGCCGACTGCGGCGAAGAGCCGACAGCGATGGGCCGGCGGGGGTGAGCTGGCAGTGAAGAGCCGACTGCAGCAAAGAGGTGACAGTGTAGCGAAGAGCCAGCTTCGCAGGGAAGGGCAGACAGTGCAGTGAAGAGCCGACGTGAAGAACCAACATTGCAGGGAAGGGCCAACAGTTCAGTGAAGAGCTGACAGTGCAGCGAAGAGCCGACTTTGAAGCGAAGATCCGACAGTGCAGCGAATTCCTGACTGTACAGGGAAGAGCATGCATGGGGTTGAATGGAGCTAAATGCTATATCATATTGTTATCCTGGTGCATCATGGGAGTGGCAGAGCTATCACTCTATAGCTCTGATCATTTTCTAACCTGGGGGGTTACGGCTAGCTCATCATTTTCATCCTGTGGGGCTATGGTTAGCAATCATGTCTAGCCTGGGAGCTATGTCTAGCTTATCATCTTCCTGCCCCACAGGAAGTCGGCGCTGAGCGAACCAAGATGCAGGCCCTGGAGGCGGGTCTGAGGGCGGAGCTCTTGGCCAGTGACCACGCCCAAGCCACTCTGACCCAGCAACTCCAGCTCAAGGTCAGAATCACTGCAATGAGGTTATACCTGTGGTGCTTTCATGGTAGACGTGTTTGTAGGGAGTTGAAATAACTTTAGCTAAGTTGTTCTGTTAACTATCTGCTATAGAATGAGGCACTTAACGTTTTACAAGTTCAGTAGTGTGGTAGTCTGAATTAATCTGGCTATACAGCTAACTGGTTAGTGTTATTGGTGTGTATTACTGTATACTGGTCTTAATGGGTACTGTGTACTACAGGCGTGTAATACTGTGTACTGGTACTAGTCTGTACTACTGGTGTGTATTACTATGTACTGGTACTAGTATGTACTGTGTGGACTACATATGTGTAAAACTGTGCGGTGGAACTAGTGTTTACTGTGTGTACTACGTATGTTTAGAACTGTATACTGGTACTAGTGTGTACTGTGTACTATGTGGACTACAGGTGTCTACTCTCCAGGAGCAACTGGAGAACGGACCAAGCGGCCAGCTCACCAGACTGACCCAGGAGAACTCCATCCTCCGGGACGCCTTGAACCAGGCCACCAGCCAGGCAGAGAGCAGGTCTGTCTGACCGCCTGCCTGCCTGTCTGTCTGACCACCCGTCTGTCTGACGGTCTGTCTGACCGCCTGACCGTCTGTCTGACCGCCTGACGGTCTGTCTGACCGCCTGCCTGTCTGTCTGAGCATATGTCTGTCTGACCGCCTGTCTATCTGTCTGTCTGACCACCCGTCTGTCTGACCGTCTGTCAGACCCCCTTACGGTCTGTCTGACCGCCTGCCTGTCTGCCTGACCATATGGCTGTCTGACAACCTGTCTGTCTGTCTGACCACCTGTCTATCTGTCTCTCAGTATGCGCTCTATGGTTCTTATTATCCATCAGTTCTGCCAGGCCTCTGTGGTTACCCATGGTTCTGTGTGGTTCTGGTTGTGGCAGGCGTCTCTGGTTCCACATGGTTCTGACCCCTCTGGTTCCTGAATGGTTCTGGAAGGTTCTGAAGGCTCTGGTTGTGCTGCGTCCCTCAGGCAGAATGCTGAGCTGGCCCGTCTGCGGCAGGAGGTGCTGCGCGGGGCCAGGGAGGTGACGGAGCTGAGCAGGAGGAACGAAGCCCTGCAGGGCAGTGAGGAGCGTCGGAGGAGTCTGGAGAACAAGCTGTCCTCCGTGGAGCAGCAGCTGGCCCAGAACCAGGTCGGCTCCTGTTCTGGGTCTACAAGATTATATATCTAGTGCTATCTATATATATAAATACAGTATATATACATATATATACTAAAAATAACATGGGATGCATCATATATCGTTAGTATTATTTTTTATATTCTTAATTATAGTGTTTTGACTTTATTGTCTAAAGTCATTTAACTCAACTTTCCCTTATTTCTCCTTTTCCTTCGGTCTCCTCTCTGTCTCCTCCCCGCTCCTTTCTCTCTCTACTCCCTCTACTCTCTCTCGCTCTCACCTCTGTATCCTCTATATCCTCTCTCTTCCCTCTCTCTCCCCCCTCTCTCTTTCCTCTTTTCCCTCTGTTTCTCCCTCTCCCTCTCTTCTCCGCCCATGGAACAGCTTACCCATGTGGCGAAGGAGCGTGGCCATCAGCAGCGACAGGAGGAGATGCAGGAGGAGCTGAGGAGGTGCAGCGATGTCATTGCCAGCCTGCAGGAGCGCCTGACTCAAGCCCAGCAGCATGAGGTTACGATTGCCGGTCAGTCAAGCTCCGCACACAAGACCTCAAGCCAATGAGCTTATGAACCCTAAGTGCTAGCATGTTAGCATGACATAGTGCTAAGTGCTAGCATGTTAGCATGACATTGTGCTAAGCGCTAAGTGCTAGCATGTTAGCATGACATTGTGCTAAGCGCTAGCTGTGTTTGTGTAATGTTAGCATGCTAATGGCTACCTGGTTTGTGTTCCAGACCTCCGTGGTTCCTTGGGTTCTGCTCAGGAGGAGCTGCAGGTTCTCAAGGCCTGCCCACCACCACAGGTATGACCACGCTCAGGACATGACCTCAGGGTGGGTGGGGGATGTCATAGTCACATGTAACAGTGATCTCATTATCTTCCCCCTCAACAGGTTGATGACTCATCCAAGATGGAGGAGCTGAATACTCGGTAGGATCCTGTCCAACATCTGACTTCTAACCTGTAACCTCTAAACCTTAACCTCCAAACATCTAACCTCTAAACATTAACCTCCACACATCTAACCTCTAACCTCTCAATATCAAACCTATCAACGTCTAACCTCTATACCCCTAACCTCTCAAAATCGAACCTCTAATAAAACCTGACCTCTAAACACCGACCTCTAAGCATCTGAGCCCTAAACATCTGACCTCTCAACCCTTACATTTAACACCTGTTATCTTCTAAGCGATAACCTCCAACGTCTAACCTCTGGTCTGTTGGTTTGTCAGTCTGCAGGAGAAGGAGCAGCAGGTGACCTCCCTGGAGGAGGAGGTGCAGAATCTGAAGAAGAGCCTGGAGACCAGCACCTCAAATGGGTACGCCCTCCCGTGTTCCCTACTAACACTAGCTGAAGCTAGCGCACAAATTACC
This sequence comes from Gadus morhua, assembly GCF_902167405.1. Classification (NCBI taxonomy): domain Eukaryota; kingdom Metazoa; phylum Chordata; class Actinopteri; order Gadiformes; family Gadidae; genus Gadus; species Gadus morhua. Next base: position 22,192,306 of record NC_044050.1, on the reverse strand, counting down.
AACCCTAGCTAAAACAAGCTAACAATAGCTTCCACTAGTGTACATTTAAAGGAGACATATTACGGCGTTTTCACAACAAGCAAACATAGTATTTGAGTTCCAGAAAACATGTTTTTGAAGCTGTTTGCTGGAAATAGCTTTTAGGAAAAAAGATCTCACCTACCGCAAATCCCCTCTGTTTCAGTCCCTTCAGAATGCGCTGTTTCTGGGTTCTGTAGCTTTAATGCAAATGAGCTGCTGCCCATTGACCAATGAGCTGTCAGACTGAACCACAGCATGGAGGAGAAGGGATTGATGCCGTTCGCGGACTCCTGGAGCTCTATATATCTATATAATATAATATAATATAATATAATAATATTATGTATGGGAATTTATATAATATTATATCTAATATCACAGCCAAAAGCTATGTGCCCCAAAGAACAGAGACCCAAAAAAACACCCCAAATCCCAGGAAAAGTGTTTCCATAATAAGTCCCCTTTAATGAAACATGCTAAAACAACACTTTTCTGAGATTAACTCATGCTAGCTCGAGCAACCTAACACTAGACAATACTAATAAGTCAACTATAGCTTTACAGCACTAACCAGGGTTGTTTTCATTTGTTATTTTCCAGTATGAAGTCTGAAGAAAAGACAACAGATTCCCAAACACAGGAAGACACAAGGGTAAGAGACACACACACACACACACGCACACACACACACACGCACGCAAACACACACACACACGCACACACACACACACACACACACACACACACACACACACACACACACACACACACACACACACACACACACACACACACACACACACATTACGGTAGCATTAATGTAGCAGTACTTTGGTACTGTCTGTGGTACCGTAGTATTGATGGAGCAGTACTAAGGTACTCTCTATAATATTGTAGTACTAATGGTGTAGTACAGTGGTACCAATGTACTGACGCTCCAGTGCTATATTCCAGATGACGGAGATGGAGGCCGTTCTAGAGGAGAGAGAGAGGCGAGTGCTAACGTTGGAAACAGACCTGGACAAGCTGAAGGACGAGATGGAGACTCTGAGAAGCAAAGTCCAAGTAAATCTCCACATCCAAAAACAATCATCATTGTTCTAGTTGTTATTATGGGATGGTGATAATGCTGATGTCTTGTAGGATTCAGGAAGTGAGACCGAATCAGAGCAGCCTTTTGAAAGGTGAGAACATGATTCACAGTTCATATTAAAGTAGAATCCTCTGCATTATCTTGTAATGGTGTATGTTATGGTACATATTGTTTATATAGTATGTATGATCTATTTCCTATATATAGTATATATTGAAGTATGGTTGATATCCTTGCTGTAGCCTGGAGAAGGACTCTCAGATGCTGGCTCTGGAGGAGGAACTAGTGGCCACGAGAGAAGACCTGGTGCAGACAAAACACAAAAACAATGTGAGCACTGGTTTTACTAGGAGTACTGGGTATACTGAGAGTATAGGTCATACTGGTTATACTGGGAGTACCGGTTATACTGAGAATACAGGTTATACTAGGAGTAATAGTTCTACTGGTAAATCGAGTTATACTTGCAATACTGGCTATACTGTGAGTACTGGGTATACTGAGATAATAGGTTGTACTGGGAGCACTGGTAAATCTGGTAAATCTGGTTATTCTGGGAGTATGGGCAATACTGTTCACACTGGTTATATTTGGAGTAGTATGTTGGTTATACTGGTTGTACTGGTTTTACTGGTTATTCTTGTTCTTATGGGAGTACTAGGTATAAGTTATCCTTGGTTTACTGGGAGGTCTGGTTGTATTGGTTAAATTTGGATTATTGGTTGTATTTGTTATAATGGGCGAACTGGTTATACAGAGAGTACTGGTTTTACTCGGAGCACTGGTTAAACTTTTATATTACTGGTTATACTAGGATAATTTGTTATACTGGGACTACTGTTTATACTGGGAGTACAAGATATACTGGCAGTACTGATTATACTGGTTATATTGTGAGTACTGGTTAAACTGGGAACTAGTCTTGATTATTCTGGTGGTATTATGAATACTAGTTATACCGGTTAAACTGGGAGTACTGCCTTTGCCGGGTGCTGACTACTGGTCATACTGGGAGCTGGTGCTGATTCAACAGGTCTATTGGGAGTACTAGTTATACTGGTTATACTGAGTACTGTGGTCCCCTCTTAGGAGCTGGAGGAGCAGAACAGGACGGCCGTGGAGGCTCTGTCGGCCACAGAGACCATGAACCTCCAGAGACTGACTGAGGCCCAGCAAGCTCTGGTCTGTAGCTCTGCAACAACGCAACACCATTCACTTAGTCTGACAGCACTTCTACCATAAACACCTGAGTGTGGCGCAGTAAAGCACATCTAAGAGACGAGTGAGGGGAAACACTTTTACATTTATATTGAGGGCATTTGGCAGACGCTTTAATCCAAAGTGACTTAGAATAAGTACATTTCTCAGAAGAAGGTGAAACCATAAATCGCTGTCGGTACAGTAAGGATGTTCCTAGAACCAAGTACAAAGTGATATCAAACGCTAGGTTAACCCATTCCCTGTATACAACAAAGTTGTAAACACTTGTATTCTACATGTGTGTTCTATGTGTGTGTTCTACATGTCTGTTCTATGTGTGTCTTCTACATGTGTTCTTTGTATCTGATCTACATGTGTGTCTTATGTTCGTTAAGGTGGTAGCAGAGGACTCTGCCTCCCATCTGCAGACTGAGGTCCAGAAGTGTCTTCACGTTCTGTTTCCAGAAGTTTCTGTAGAACTGCAGCAGGTAGGTCTGGACACCAGCATGTCTCACCTTTCATGTCTGTTAGCCTGTAGTCTGGCACCACAGCCTCAGAACCAGTCTGTTAGTCTTTATTCTGGTAGCGGTCTTTTGATAGGGTAGGATCAGAGATAAAGGAGGTATAGAGCATACAACATTTTACCTGTTGTATGATTAAGTGTTAATGTTTATCTGTGTGTTGGACCGGTTGCCATTCTCGTTTTTCAGGGTAATTGGTTGGAGCTGATCACACAGAAAGCTCTGGAAACTCAACAAGACACAAAAACATCTCAGGTACACACACACACACACACACACACACACACACACACACACACACACACACACACACACACACACACACACACACACACACAAACACACACACACACACACACACACACACACACACACACACACACACACACACACACACACACACACACACACAAAGCATCCATACGTACACCACCTGTCAATGCATCAGTGGTTCAATAGAGTACACACCACTCTAATCCATGTTCTGGATCTCCAGGATGTTCTAACCAAACTGCAGGAGAAGGAAAAGGAGTGCGAGATGAACCGCAACGTTGTGGCCCAAGCGGTGAGGCACTCCCCCTCTCCCCTTCTCCCTGATAACAGCCTCCGTCTTTAAAACCCTTACCTTGACTATGTGAGAGGCTGATACACGTGGAGCTCCATGCAGCGGCGGGGCTCGGCTGGTGTTCTGAGGCTGTGATGTGGTTTTCCTCCAGGAGGGGGAGCTGCTGAGTGTGCAGAGCAGAGCAGAAGAACAGGAGAGGATCTGGACGCATCGCCTGGCCCTGGCAGACCAGCAACGGCAGGAGGTAGGACGGCTGCTCCGGGTCTCTATGGTTACTTACTGGTTACTATGGTCACCTACTGGTCGCTATGCCGACATACAGTTCACTATGGCTACAACCTGGTGGTATTTATGGTAACCTGGTAGCCAATAGGAGACAATGGTTCATGAGTGTGTCATGTCTTCAGGCTCTGGACAGGGTCACGGCTCTGGAAGAATCTCTGGAGTTGGTCAACTCTGGAAGTGAAAATAAACAGGTACCAGAGAACCTGTCTGTCCCTTTCTAACACATGTCACTTATGACAACACTTATGTTTCAGTCTGTATGTCTGTGTGTCTCTCAGTCACTACCCAAGTCTGTCTGTCCTAACTCTTGTCTGCCTGTCAGCTCAGGGAACAGCTGATGTTGCTGGAGGCCCAGTTGGAGAAGCAGCTGGAGTCGTCTTACATCACCGAGACCTCCACCCAGGAGGTGGCAGAGGTACTCTTACTGTGGAGGAGTTAGAGTAGGTGGCTAGGATACTCTTACTGTGGAGGAGTTAGAGGAGGTGGCTAGGGTACTCTTACTGTGGAGCAGTTAGAGTAGGTGGCTAGGATACTCTTACTGTGGAGGAGTTAGAGGAGGTGGCTAGGGTACTCTTACTGTGGAGGAGTTAGAGGAGGTGGCTAGGGTAATCTTAATGTGGAGGAGGTGGCTAGGGTACTCTTACTGTGGAGGAATTAGAGGAGGTGGCTAGGGTACTCTTAATGTGGAGGAGTTGGAGGAGGTGGCTAGGGTACTCTTACTGTGGAGGAGTTGGAGGAGGTGGCTAGGGTACTCTTAATGTGGAGGAGTTAGCGGAGGTGGCTGGGGGACTCTTAATGTTGAGTAAGGTAGAGGAATTGGAGTTGAGGAGCAGAAGCAGGTGATGAACGGGAACAGGATGAGGTCTTTATAATTGGGAGGAAGTGAGGAGCAGGAGGAGATGCATATCAGAAAGGGGAGGTTAGGAGAAGGCTAACTTTGGTGTATGTTGCAGCTCCAGTCGTTCCCGTCTGAGTCTGATAGACAGCTTGAGATCGCCCAGACAGAAGTCCAGACAGAGGAGCTCGCTACGGTATGATCTTGCTCGTTCCCAGACATCTGCCTGCTAACCCTCAGCTTGCTCCCTGCTAACCCTCAGCTAGCTCCCTGCTAACCCTCAGCTAGCTCCCTGCTTACCCTCAGCTAGCTCCCTGCTAACCCTCAACTAGCCCCCTACTAACCCTTGGCCAGCTCCCTGCTAACCCTCAGCTAGCAGCTAGCTCCCTGCTAACCCTCAGCTAGCTCGCTTCTACTGCCTACTCCATTCTAACACTAGTCTCAGACTAACACCAGTCTCAGTCTAACACTAGTATCAGTCTAACAACAGTCTAACACTAGTCTCAGACTAACACCAGTCTCAGTCTAACACTAGTATCAGTCTAACACCAGTCTAACACTAGTCTCAGCCTAACACCAGTCTAACACTAGTCTCAGTTTAACACCAGTCTAATACTAGTCTCAGTCCAACACTAGTCTCATTCTAACACCAGTCTCAGTTTAACCCCCAGTCTAACACTAGTCTCAATCTAACACCAGTCTCGGTCTAACACCAGTCTAACACTAGTCTCAGTCTAACACCAGTCTAACACTAGTCTCAGTCTAACACCAGTCTCAGTCTAACACCAGTCTAACACTAGTCTCAGCCTAACACCAGTCTAACACTAGTCTAAGGTCCAACACTAGTCTCATTCTAACACCAGTCTAACACTAGTCTCATTCTAACACCAGTCTCAGTCTAACCCCTGTCTAACACTAGTCTATCCTGTGTTTTGGAGCATCTTGTTAATTTTGGTGTGGTGTTGTTGTAGGAGGAGCAGGAGGAGGTGGAGGTGAAGGAGGTGGAGAAGCAGGAGGAGTTGGAGGTGCAGGAGGTGGAGAAGCAGGAGGAGGTGGAGGAGAAGGAACAAGAGGAGGAGAAGCAGGAAGAGGAGGCAACGCAAGAGCTGGAGCAGATCTCCTCCCAGACTCCCGTGGAGCAGCTCCTCACTGAGGTGGGCCTCTCAGTACATGGCCTCTATCAGATACACAGTGGTGGGGATGGGGAGGTGATGGAGTGGGTGTAGTTTAGGATGGAGCTTCAGGTCCGGCGGGTTGTAAGAGTCTTGCGGTGAGAGAGTTCCTTAAAGGTATACCAAGCCGTTTTGGAAATCGCCTCTTCTGGCATCACAACTGGGTGTGTCCACCTAGATGTGTGCTGGATAGATCAGTCTACCAGCCGGTGTCTACCCAGTGGACTGTAGCAAACGTTGCTCATCTATCCGTCATACATCTAGCTGGACACGCCCACTTGTGATGTCAGAAGAAGGTATACTACGTCACCTTTAATGGCATGTAGCAGGAGCTGTGGGCGAGGCGTCTGCTCCCTGACCTCCCATCAACCCCTGTGATCGTCTCGTTGTTCAGGAGCAAGCCGGCCATTCCAACGACGGGACCTCCGTGTGATCGACACCACCCACCCGACGGCATCGCTCCGCCCTCGTCTCTCCAGGACACCCGTCCCCTGGACCAGAAGGTCTGGACACCAGAAGGTCTGGACCAGAACATCTGGTCTGTTGTCTGTAGAAGAAGGCACACTCTTCTGGGGTCTGGGTTTTGGATGGTGTTCCCGCGCTGCCGTTGTGGTGAACACTCTCTGCTTCAGTGTTAAAGGGAGGGGGAGCTGGGAGAACCCGCCATGGCAACCGGCCAGGTCCACTGCCTCTTACGAGGAACATTTCAAACATTAAAATTTGTAAAAAACATCACTTTTCTGCCTCGATTCTGTGAATCAAATTTGCCCGTCATGCTTTAAATATTGATATTCCTATTATAGAGTGTTTACACGTTCAATGGTTAGTTATTTAATAGAATAAGGTTTATACGTTATGTAGTTATATCCTGGAACTAGGTTTTTATGTTATGTAGTACTATTATAAAATAAGTTGAATACAATATGAATCATAGAATAAGGTTTATACATAAGTAATATTATAGAATAAGGTTTATACATATAATAAGTTATATTATAGAATAAGATGTATACATTAATTATAATATAGAATAAGGTTTATACATAAGTTATATTATAGAATAAGGTTTATACATAAGTTATATTATAGAATAAGATGTATGCATTAATTATAATATAGAATAAGGTTTCTATATAAATGATAGAATAAGGGTTATACATTATGTATTATAGAATAAGGTTAATAGAGTAGTGATATAGAATAAGGTTTATACATGATGTAGAATAAGGTGCATATAGGTAAAGGTAAATATATTATGTAGTTATAGCTATACAGTGATATGATCTAGCTGAGAATAGATTTCTTATATAGTAATCTAATATTAATATAATATCATTACAGATTTACATCATTGAGTTGTGATCCAACAAAACACTCAATAACATTTTGAAGGATGAGCGCCAACTTTATTGATCAAGAAAACGTTGATGATGTGTCGCTGTGCTCCCTAAAGGATCGAGTCAATAATGAACAGGATGTAGATTTAGGTCAGGGTTCAGGGTCGGTGTCAGGGGTCAGGGTTTGGGTCATGGTTAAAGTCAGGGTTCAGGGTCAGGGATCAGGGTAGGGACAGGGTTGGGATCAGGGTTAAGGTCAGGGGTCATGGTAAGGGTTAGTCTCAGACTGTGGAGTAGAAAGCCAAAGGGTTAGGGTGGCGCTATATTCATACACAGCGCCCCCAGTGTTGGAGACATGGACTACATCTCTAGGACATGTTAGTATGAGCAACAGTGCAGTCTGATGGCTGTATATACATGGTGTTTTATTCACATCCAACCCCAAGCTTTAAGCCAATAGTTCCCTATCCCATTATGTTTCACACTAATTCATCTTTAAGTTCACATTCTGTTCATAAATTAAATATCTTAAGCGACAATAAAAAAAAGGACTAAGAGAAACCGGTCAGTATATTACATGTTACAACAGCTATCAACATTTCATCAACACATGTTCGGTATCAAACACTGTTCAACATAGCTTTACAAAATATGTCCACGCCCCTTCACGCAGTACCGCGTTACGCCTCCAGGGGGCAACCCACCAATATATATAGTACCGCCCGCCCAGTAGTCGGACCACACCCTCTAACCAACCACCCAGCGACTAGACTAGACCGGTCCAGACCAGCACCGGTGTGCCAAGGCGGTTTCAGACGACGTGGAATAGAAAAGGTTTGACACAGGAGCGCTCCATCCTCCAGCGTGTAGCCACGCTCTGCGGGAGGGAGGCTTCTCAGAAGCAGTTTCCCAGCGCTCCCCAACGTAGTTTCACTTTATTACACGTATTGGACCGTGGTGGGGGGGCGTGGCTACAGCTTTCATAGTCTAGCTCCGTATCAAACAGCCACACGTAAGACAAAACGCTACAGACGGACTTGAGGACAAAGTGATGTAAACACACCTGAGACTGACTGGGGCGGCTGCTCTAAGAGAATGAGTTGCTAGAAGCGTTTTTATTGCAATGATCTGAAAAACCAGCCGTTCACATTTAGCATCTCATCTGCATTGTTCAGTGTAAGTAACTCATTTACATAACCCCACCCGGGCTCCCATCCCCACTACGTCAGTAGCCAAGTCATTCAGGAGGAGAAAGTGTTACCATGGTAACTACAGCAGGAGAAGCCAAGAAAGGGCTCAAACTAAGCAACAGCAGTTACCACGGCAAACCCGAGATCAGCTCACAACCCACCCCGCTCATTTACATAAACCCGCCCAACAACACCACTCCCCCATCCATGACCGACCTCATCACTACTTTGATAACACTCTGACATCGCCGCTGATGGGCCGAGCTAGGTCATTGGTTCTCTAAGACCCAGCGTTTCTCCTCAAAACATTAAGGGTTCCACCATCTGGAAGTTCACCTTTAAACATCTGGAGGTTCACCTCTGAACATCTGGAGGTTCACCTCTAGAACATCTGGAGGTTCACCTCTAGAACATCTGGAGGTTCACCTCTAGAACATCTGGAGGTTCACCTCTAAACATCTGGAGGTTCACCTCTGAACACCTGGAGCTCCACCTCTTAACATCCAGAGGTTGTTCTCTAAAAATCTGGAGGTTCACCTCTAAACATCTGGAGCTCCACCTCTTAACATCCAGAGGTTGTTCTCTAAACATCTGGAGGTTCACCTCTAAACCTCCAGAGGATCAAACTTCTGGATTCCTAAACCTTTGGGTGAAGATGGATCTTGTGTAGAAGTGGATCAAGGTGTTAAAGACTAGTTTAGGGAGAGGGTAAGCCCCAGCTCTTAGCATTCCCGCCAACAGAGTTCTGCTATCTGCTCTGCAGTTATAGGGGAGGACACGTGGAACATAGCCCTTCTAAAAAAGGCTTTTCTATACTCGAGTAAGCATTTTCAACAATAAGAGTGCAAACAAGGTGAAACCAGAGGTGTTCTGATTCTACTAGGGGAACTAAAACCCTGTGGGTCTCATTCACAGAGGAGTACCAGAGCACTTTGAACCAAGATGGCCGCCGGGTGAATGAATGAAGGCCGCCATGACCAGGTCCTGTAGTCACATTCTTCCAGTGGGAACGTGCTAGCCTCACCTCCCAGCTTTGTTCCCAAATGGAGGTCTGGGGAGTTTCAGACATCGGTTGTTGCCTGAAGTGAGTGGATTAAGGATTAAGGATTAAGGATTCTCAGAGGTTGTGAGCCTTTTATAAATGAACCTATTCCCTGTGTAGTTTATGGTTCATCTAACGACGGGTCTTAGCTCTAACAGGTCAATGTGAACGATATGACATGTTGATCCTTCACACGCAGGACAGAGACACATGGGATTGGCTGGGCTCCTCCAATCACAGGACAGCATCTCCAGTTGGATCAAAGAGGTATCTCTCTCGCTCTCCCTTCCCTCTATCTCTCTCTCTCACTCTCTCTCTTTCTCTCTTTCTCTCTCTCAGAGAGGAGCCGGTTGACCGGCCACTGAACCACAGTGACTTCAGCAGGAAGCGTGTGGGCGGGGCTTTTTGAGACCAAGAAGCAAATCGGGATGCAATGCCTTCTGGGAGATGTGGGAGGGCCAAGTGTCTGGAGGAGGAGGGGCTTGTTTTAGTCTCTTCTAGGATCACAAGTTCTGACCTCGGTTTACCTGGCAACGCATGAAGCAACAAGCCTGACCCCTGACCTCCGACCCCCGGGCAAAACAAACAAAACAATCTCTGGCTCGTGGTTATGTACAGCGTTGAGGGGGAGGGGCCTATCATGCTAATGAGTTACAATGCTTCCGAAGAGGGGTGTGTTCTGTGGGGCACTGGAGAGAGACTGTAACAGAGTGTGTTTGTGGCAAGTAGCATAGTGTGTGTGTGTGTCAGTAAGTAAAAGAGTGCGTGTATGTATGTACAGTGTGTGTCTGTGATTTGTAAGGGTGTATTCGGGTAAAAGTGTGTGTGTGCGTTTCTGTGTTTGTGTGTAAGAGTGTGTGAAGAGAGTGTGTGTGTGTGTGTGTGTGTGTGTGTGTGAAAGTATGTGTTTGGTGTGTTTGTGTGTGTGTGTGTGTGTGTGTAAAAGTGTGTGTGTGTGTACCAGTGCTGTAGTGTCTATATAATGTTTGTGATACGGAGACGGAGCGCGGAGGAGGTCATGTAGAGATCAGATGAGAGAGTGAGCTTCACATCCCCTCTCTCACTACCCCCCTTCTCTCTCTCTCTCTCTCTCTCTCTCTCTCTCTCTCTCTCTCCCCCCCTCTCTCTCTCTCCCCCCGTGGCCCCGCCCCCTCGTCCTCAGTGGCTGCTGCTATTGGCGGACCTCGTTGGCGATGAGGCTGTCCTCCCCGGACAGGAAGTCGGCCTCGTTGATGTTCCCCCCGTTCATCAGCTCCTCATCCTGGGAGGAGCTGCGGTCCTCCTCGGCAACTCCCACGCCTCCCTCCTCCTGCAGCACGTGGGCGATGTACATCTGCTGCTGCACACGCACACACACGCACACACACACACGTCCAGGGGTTTAAGCTCAACTTGTAGAACAGACAACCTTTTAGGAACCCTTCTAAATAATTCCCAAGGACCAGGTCTTGAAGGACTAAGACCAGGTGAGACTTGCTAGACCAGGTGACACCAGGCCAACCAGGTGAGACCAGGTGACACCAGGCCAACCAGGTGAGACTTGGTATACCAGGTGAGACCAGGCCAACCAGGTGAGACCAGGTGAGACTTGGTATACCAGGTGACACCAGGCCAACCAGGTGAGGCCAGGTGAGACTTGGTACACCAGGTGACACCAGGCCAACCAGGTGAGACCAGGTGAGACTTGGTAGACCAGGTGAGACCAGGTGAGACACCAGGCCAACCAGGTGAGACCTGTCCTTCCTGATTCGCCGTTCCTCACCTGAGCTTTACTGGATGGAGACGAGGTGGGTCTCGCTGGACGGCCGTTCTCCACCACGTCCACTTCACTCTCCTTCGTGTCGATCTGAGGTGGTGGTGGGGGGGGGGGGGGGGGGGGGGGGGGGGGGGAGAGGCAGAGTCAGACCCCTGTACTCATTCATTGACTGACGGAGGCCGGTGTGTGCGGCAGCGGTAAGAGGGCTACCTTGTAGTTGTGGGCACTGAGGTACTTGAAGTGCCCGAAGCAAACGTGGGACAGACAGACCACGATGGTGACGATCAGGACCACCAGGGTGAACATGGAGGTGGGCGTCACGAAACCTGCAGAGGTTAGCGGCAGCTTAGCGTGTAACCACGGCGATACAGCAGTTCAGAACCAGCATCACATCGTGTCGGGTGACTGAGAACCCGTACCCTTTGCTTCAATCCCTGACCCCTTCCTTTAAACCCAGGGCCCGGGGCCTACCGCTAAACCCAGGCACCTGGAGCCCTGGGGGGACCTACCTCAAGACCTAGGGCACTGGGCCTACCTCTAGACCTGGAGGACCTACCTCTACACCTGTATGACCTACCTCTAGACCTGTAGGACCTACCTCTAGACCTGGAGGACCTCTAGACCTGGAGGACCTACCTCTACACCTGGAGGACCTACCTCTAGACCTGGAGGACCTACCTCTAGACCTGTAGGACCTACCTCTACACCTGTAGGACCTACCTCTAGACCTGGAGGACCTACCTCTAGACCTGTAGGACCTACCTCTACACCTGGAGGACCTACCTCTACACCTGGAGGACCTACCTCTACACCTGTAGGACCTACCTCTACACCTGTAGGACCTACCTCTACACCTAGAGGACCTACCTCTACACCTGTAGGACCTACCTCTACACCTGGAGGACCTACCTCTACACCTGTAGGACCTACCTCTACACCTGGAGGACCTACCTCTACACCTGTAGGACCTACCTCTAGACCTGGAGGACCTACCTCTACACCTGTATGACCTACCTCTAGACCTGTAGGACCTACCTCTACACCTGTAGGACCTCCCTCTACACCTGTAGGACCTACCTCTAGACCTGTAGGACCTACCTCTACACCTGTAGGACCTACCTCTACACCTGGAGGACCTACCTCTACACCTGTATGACCTACCTCTAGACCTGGGGGCCCTACCTATACACCTGTAGGACCTACCTCTAGACCTGTAGGACCTACCTCTACACCTGTAGGACCTACCTCTACACCTGTAGGACCTACCTCTAGACCTGGAGGACCTACCACTACACTTGTAGGACCTACCTCTACACCTGTAGGACCTACCTCTACACCTGTAGGACCTACCTCTAGACCTGGAGGACCTACCTCTACACTTGTAGGACCTACCTCTACACCTGTAGGACCTACCTCTACACCTGGAGGACCTACCTCTACACCTGGAGGACCTACCTCTACACCTGTAGGACCTACCTCTACACCTGTAGGACCTACCTCTACACCTGGAGGACCTACCTCTACACCTGTAGGACCTACCTCTACACCTGGAGGACCTACCTCTACACCTGTAGGACCTACCTCTAGACCTGGAGGACCTACCTCTACACCTGGAGGACCTACCTCTAGACCTGGAGGACCTACCTCTACACCTGGAGGACCTACCTCTACACCTGTAGGACCTACCTCTACACCTGTAGGACCTACCTGTACACCTGTAGGACCTACCTCTACACCTGTAGGACCTACCTGTACACCTGTAGGACCTACCTCTACACCTGTAGGACCTACCTGTGCGGACGGTGGAGAAGAAGAGCAGCCAGAAGAGGCAGAGGATGGGCGCGGCCACCACCTGGGTGACGGCGCTGGAGTGGATCTTCTTGTCCAGCTTGGAGGGCAGGTAGGCGTAGTACATGTTGTAGCGGTCCACCAGATGCTTCAGCAGCATGTACATGAGACCTGAGGGACGCAGTACTGCTGTAGTATACTGGATTATACTGTGGTACTGCTGTGTTATACTATAGTACCGCTGTAGTACTACTGAATTTTAATGCAGTATCATGTTTACCGTAGTACTGCTGTATTATACTGCAGTATAATGGCGCCGCACTGCTGTATTATGCTGCAGTACTGCTGTATTATACTGTAGTGCTGCTGTATTATATATTCACTACTTCTCGCTACTATATATGTCATGTTATATGTCATGTTATATGTGCTGTAACAGGTACTCTCTTACCGAAGGGGACTATGATGGGGCAGGTGATGCTGTAGGCCATCACCACGGTGAAGACGTTCATCATCCAGGCGTACGCTGCCCCAAACTGAAACTCATAGGCCTGGTGCTGGGGAGAGAGTCATAGAGAGGTGGTCAGAGAGAGATTTAGAGAGAGACATAGTGAAGTAGTAGAGAGACAGCGGAATTGAGAGAGGCGGAGAAAGAGAGAGAGAGAGAGACGTAGAAAGAGAGAGGGAGAGAAAGAAAGAAAGAAAGAAAGAAAGAAGTTGTAGAGAGACAGCGGAAGAGAGAGAGGCGGAGAAAGAGAGAGAGAGAGAGAGACGGAGAGAAAGAAAGAGACGTAGAGAGAGAGAGAGAGAGAGAGAGAGAGAGAGAGAGAGAGAGAGAGAGAGAGAGAGAGAGAGAGAGAGAGAGAGAGAGAGAGAGAGAGAGAGAGAGAGCCCCCTACTCTCTTGACGTTGCGGCGGTCGGCGGCCGAGCGGGCCATCAGAAGGCGGATCATGTACATCAGGAGGCCCGGTATGCGCAGCAGGTCCATGGCGTTACCAATGAACGCTGACGCAATCACGTAGTTCACGAAGAACGCCCCGTTGTCAGGCAGGAACACACACCTACACACACGACACACGTTAGGCCACACACGTTACACACGTGTCACAAGTCAGGCGACACACACGTCACGTCACACACACACGTCCCACGTCAGGCAACATACCAACACACAAGTCAAGCGTTAGGCAACACACACGTCCCACGTCAGTTAACATACCAACACACAAGTCAAGCGTTAGGCAACACACACGTCACATGCCAGGCAACACCCCTACACACACGTCACATGTCAGGCAACACACACGTCATTCAACAACCCCTACACACACGTCACATGTCAGGCAACACACACGTCATTCAACAACCCCTACACACACGTCACATGTCAGGCAACACACACGTCATTCAACAACCCCTACACACACGTCACATGTCAGGCAACACACCTACACACAAGTCAAGCGTTAGGCAACACACGTGTCACACCTCAGGCAACACATCTATACACACTTGACACAACAGCCCGACACACACACGTCACCGTCAGGTACGGGTCATCCTGACCCAGCAGGGGGGGTCTGGTTATGATGGTCTGAGGTGAAGAGTTTCCAGAACTTACTCAAACCTGACGGTGGCATCGGCCAGGAACTTCCTATCAAACAGCCAGCGGAAAAACACATCCAGGCTGAGGAGAACGAGACACATGGTGAGGAGAGAGAACACACACACACACACACACACACACACACACACACACACACACACACACAGGTGAGGATAGAGGAAGAGAACAAACAAACACACATTGTGAGGAGAGAGGAAAAGAACACACATACACCACACACACACACACAACAACACACACACACACACAGAAACACACACACGGTGAGGAGAGAGAACACACACAATGCTCCTCACACATAACAAAGGGGAGGAGAGTGGAGAGAAGGGAGGAGAGAAGAGGGGGAGAGAGGAAAAGAGGGGAGAGAGGAGAGGAGGAGAGAGGGAGAGAGGAAGAGAAGGGAGGAGAGGAGAGGAGGAGAGAGGAAGAGGAGGGAGGAGAGGAGAGGAGGAGAGAGGAAGAGAAGGGAGGAGAGGAGAGGAGGAGAGAGGAGAGGAGGAGAGAGGAAGAGAAGCGAGGAGAGGAGAGGAGGAGAGAGGGAGAGGAGGAGAGAGGAAGAGAAGGGAGGAGAGGAGGAGAGAGGGAGAGAAGGGAGGAGAGGAGGAGAGAGGGAGAGAAGGGAGGAGAGGAGAGGAGGAGAGAGGGAGAGAGGAGAGGAGGAGAGAGGAGAGAGGAGAGGAGGAGAGAGGAGAGGAGAGGAGAGGAGAGGAGGAGAGAGGAGAGGAGAGGAGACAAGAACCCCTACCTGCTGAGCCCTAGGGAGGGCAGCAGAAGGACCATGAAGATGAGGAAGGTGTAACACTTGTGCATGGTGGTTCTGTTCTCCCCCGACCTGAGGGAGGAAGCACAGGGTCACTCTGGGGTCACCCGCCCCCTGCTGGCTGGCTGTCTGGCAGCGGATTGGCCCGTACCTGGTCCAATGGGCTTCGAAGAAGGCGGAGTAGTAGACGATGGTGGGGAGCAGGGCGGAGAACGCCCAGAGGAGCAGGGTGGGGAAGAACTGGGTCACGA
Organism: Gadus morhua; assembly: GCF_902167405.1. Taxonomy (NCBI): domain Eukaryota; kingdom Metazoa; phylum Chordata; class Actinopteri; order Gadiformes; family Gadidae; genus Gadus; species Gadus morhua. The sequence continues at coordinate 22,176,862 of NC_044050.1, read as the reverse complement.
TGGGGTTCTGGAACGGAACCACGTGGAGAACATGAGAATAACACCACACTATACTGTTGGAACATCCAACAATATGTAACATGGATATCATGATAATAACATGACAATAATACTGTCATCACATCCAATAACATTATAATAACATGAATATAGGGGTTATAGGAGTAGGTTTAGGCGTATCTGGCTAGGGCTATGCTATAGGTCTAGGGTTATAGGGAAATATGGCTAAAGGTCATAGGTCTAGGTTCATAGGGCTATATGGCCTAGGGGTCATAGGGCTAGGGTTATAGGGCCAGGGTTATAGGTCTAGGGTTATATGGCTAGGGCTATGCTATAGGTCAAGGGTTATAGGGCAATATGGCTAAAGGTCATTGGTCTAGAGTTATAGGGCTATGGCAATAGGTCTAGGTTATAGTTCTAGGGCTATAGGTCTCGGGTTGTAGGGCTAGGGTTATAGGGCTAAGTTATAGGGCTAGGGTTATAGGGTTAGGGTTATAGGGCTAGGGTTATAGGGCTGGGGTTATAGGGCTAGGGTTATAAGGCTAGGTTGTAGGGCTGGGGTTATAGGGCTAAGGTTATAGGGCGAGGGGCTATAGGGCTAGGGTTATAGGGCTAAGTTGTAGGGCTAGGTTATAGGGCTAGGGTTATAGGGCTAGGGTTATAGGGCGAGGGGCTATAGGGCTGGGGTTATAGGGCGAGGGGCTAGACAGCTAGAGGGGCGCTTACGTTGAGGTACTCGACTGGTTTCGTGACGTTGAACTTGTCCATGGTGGAGATAATTATTGCGGGGGTGGTGAGGAAGAAGAGGAGGAGGAAGAGGATGCAGTTTATGATGAAGCAGCGGATCCACCAAGAGATCCCCCCTAGAGAAAGATGTTCCCTGGAAACCACATACACAGTGTTAACCGGTGGAACAAAGAATTAACCAGTAGAACACAGTATTAACAAGTAGAACAGTGTTAACCAGGATAACACAGTATTAACAAGTAGAACATAGTGTTAACCAGTAGAACACAGTAGCCGCGTTTACATGGACACATCTATGCCGCATAGATTTCTATGCGGCATAGAAAATGGTCATGTATACGCCTCATTCGTAATACAATTATCTGTTCGGCATAGATTCTATGCCGAATAGAAGAGGTGGTGTAGTCCGTTTTAAATCGCCATGTATACACTTATTGCGCATAGATTGGGGTTTAACTTAGTGCAGCCGCAGTAGTTCGCAATTGGTCCACTGAGCTCCGTCGGTACTTTTAAGCACACCGAACTTCACCGCTGTCAAGGAAAGTGGATTTATTGCCTGATTCACGTCTTTGTTATCACTCTGTAAAGGTAGTCCGGTAAGCGTGTCTGGTTGCTAAGCGACGGGACACATGGGTGTTTATTAATGACGTGTTCGCGTATCGTAGTGTCCGCGCTCGTCCGAGATAAATGTAAATGAGTAGGCTACTACTAGTACTTTTGCAGGCTGAACGTTAAAATACTTCTTAACTTAGAGAGATGGCAGCTGCAGTAGTTCGCAATCGGACCTTCGAGGATTCCTGGTCACTAAATTCCCGTAAGACCACTCTCTCCCACCAGTCTTGGCTGCGGACTCGCATCCAAATTCCTCTTGTTTGTGGCGGAGCTTAGGGTAAATATAAAGATCTGACGAGAAATTGACATTGCTGCGCTGTCGTCCTCCTTCTTAATTGAAGGAGCAGGCAGAGAAAAGCTCCCTCCTGCTTTGCTTTCATTAAAATCAAATTTAAAATCCCCGATAGTGATAAGACATCCATTATGTCGCCGCCGGTCCAGAGACGTGTCAGGTGTGCGCGAGAGACAGAACGGACACTTTTGGTACTGCCATGTATACAGTACATTCGGATCACATTTTAGGAACAGATCTATGCCGCATAGAAATCTATGCGGATCAGATGTGCCATGTAAACGCGGCTACTGTTCACCAGGATAACACAGTGTTCACCAGTAGAACACAGTGTTCACCAGTAGAACACAGTGTTCACCAGTAGAACACAGTGTTCACCAGTAGAACACAGTGTTCAGCAGTAGAACACAGTGTTCACCAGTAGAACACAGTGTTCACCAGTAGAACACAGTGTTCACCAGTAGAACACAGTGTTCACCAGTAGAACACAGTGTTCACCAGTAGAACACAGTGTTCACCAGTAGAACACAGTGTTCACCAGTAGAACACAGTGTTCAGCAGTAGAACACAGTGTTCACCAGTAGAACACAGTGTTCACCAGTAGAACACAGTGTTCAGCAGTAGAACACAGTGTTCACCAGTAGAACACAGTATTCACCAGTAGAACACAGTATTCACCAGTAGAACACAGTATTAACCAGTAGAACACAACACAGCATTTACCAGGAAAACAGATAATTAAACAGGATAACACAGTATTAACCAGTTTTAACACAGTATTAACCAGGAGAACACAGTATTAACCAGTTTTAACACAGTATTAACCAGGAGAACACAGTATTAAACAGGATAACACAGTATTAACCAGTTTTAACACAGTATTAACCAGGAGAACACAGTATTAAACAGGATAACACAGTATTAACCAGTTAACACAGTATTAACCAGGAGAACACAGTATTAACCAGGAGAACACAGTATTAACCAGTTAACACAGTATTAACCAGTTAACACAGTATTAACCAGAACACAGTAAGTATTAACCAGGGACTGATAACGGGGTACTGCGGGGGCCGTACCAGCGGACGTTCTGGGGGTCCGGGGCGTAGCTGACGCTCCAGTTGTACACGTGGAGGCTCTCGCTGGAGGTGGAGGAGCGCGGCTCCTGGCGGCAGTGGCAGCCCTGGACCTGACACGCGTTGAAGTCCTTCAGGATGCTGCGCACACACGGCCCTCGTGTTATAGTGAGGGCTAACATAGCGGTCAGGTTATGGTGAGGGTTAACATGGAGGTAAGGTTATTGGGAGGACTAACATGGGGGTCAGTTTATGGGGAGTGCTGACATGGAGGTCATGTTATAATGGGTACTCACATGGTTGTCATGATATGGTCATGTTATAGCGGGTACTCAGATGGCGTCATGTTATGGTCATGTTATGGTCATGTTATAGCGGGTACTCACATGGCGTCATGCTATGGTCATGTTATGGTCATGTTATAGCGGGTACTCACATGGCTTCATGTTATGGTCATGTTATAGCGGGTACTCACATGGCGGTCATGGCTTCGTTCTGGAACGTGACGAAGGCCATGCCCAGAGGCTTGGTGTTGACCTTCTCCTTCTCCTTCCTGTACTCCTCCTTCAGCTTGGACTCCCTCTTGGTGTAGTAGCTCACCGCCTCCTCCTGCAGGAAACACACACACACACACACACACACTTATACCTCCTTCTGATGGACACACACACACACACACACACACACACACACACACACACACACACACGTATACCTCCTTCTGATGGACACACACACACACACACACACACACACACACACACACACACACACACACACACACACACACAATTATACCTCCTCCTGATGGACACACACACACACTAGGCCTGCAGCGGATTCGAATTGTATCCGAATCCGTTCGGTTCGTTTACCACAGTTCGGAGCATTCTGGAGATCCGCGGATTTCGGTTTCATGAAGGCATTGCCTTATATAGCGTATTTTGCCTACTGTAGCCTACGTCCGATACAAAGGGTGTTTAGGACCCAGCGGAATGCATTCTCTCCAGTGCTGCCCGAGCCAATGAGGTAGCTGTAAGGTTGTTTTCTGAAGTTCAAGCGCACGATTCCTAAATTTAAAGAAAGTAATTGATACAATTATATTCTAAATATACGGGAGATAAATACAAACGGGTGATAAGCGGGATAACGGCCTTCGAGGTCGACCGGTTCGATGGAAATAATGGACAGGTAGAGGCAACTCTGGCTTCATGCTGCGCTCGTCGCCAGAGTTCTAAGCCTCGTCGGCCGTTATCCCTTACATGTTACACTCAGTGCACCATGTTTTCAAATGCATTTAGGGGAACATTTATTGCACAAAAAAGCCTTGCAAGTTGTCTGATTGCAGTCAATTAACACATTGCAAATAGCCTGTGGGTCTCATTCATTTTTGTGTTTCTCCCCCAAACCCTCCGTCAAAAAAAAGTCTGCCTTTTTACTACCATGGACATGATCCTAATCCGAACCGTATCCGAAACCGAGGCCCGAAACGGTTATCTGAACCGAACCGTGGACACACTGATCCGTTTCACCCCTAACACACACACACACACACTTATACCTCCTCCTGATGGACACACACACACACACACACACACACACTTATACCTCCTCCAGATGGACACACACTCACACATACACATACACACTTATACCTCCTCCTGATGGACACACACACACACACACACACACACACACACACACACACACACACACACACACACACACACACACACACACACACACACACACACACACACACACACACACACACACACACACACTCCCCCCTCCTCCATTCCTTCTCCCCCCTGATTTGTGTGTTTGTAAGCGTGTATGTGTGTTCTTCTGTATATATGTGTGTGCGTGTGTGTGCATGTGTGTGTATACATGGCTGTGTGTGTGCGTACCTCCTCACAGCCCGTGATGGCGCAGCAGCACAGGTGTCCACAGGGCTTGGGGTTGATCATGGTGGGCATGTGCTCCTTGGCCATCAGGTCTGTGAAGAACTTCTTACTTCTCTCCGTCTTCTTCCTACACACACCACACGCGCACACACACAAACACACGCACACACATACACACGCAATCACGCAGACACACACACACAGGCACAAGCGCACACAGTGAACAACCCACTACACAGGCACTTTGAGCATGCATTCTTCAATTATAATTACTGTGTTCATCCAGCCATCCAGCCATCCAGCCATCCATCCATCCATCCATCCATCCATCCAGCCATCCATCCATCCATCCTCCCTCCATCATCTGACCCGACATCATATATCATCCATCCATCATTCATCCGTCATCCATTTCGATACCCAGACTGTATGCGTGTGATGGCTGAAGACCAGATGCATGATGGGAGTTGTAGTACCGTTCAGCATTGAGAGACATGAGTTTGGCCACGTTGTAGCAGATCCGGGCCTCCAGAACCGTGCAGTTCTCATACGCTTGTCTGGAAACCAACAGAACCCTTGGTCAGCCTGGGGACAGCGGTACAACTACCGTACTTCTCAACACAATAACACTACTCTACGTGGAGATGGCAAATATGTTCATTGGGTAAACTTCAGGTTCAGAAAGTGTTTAAAGGAGACATATTATGGTGTTTTCCCAACAAGTAAACATAGTATTTGATTTCCAGAAAGCATGTTTTTGAAGCTGTTTGCTGGAAATAGCTTTGAGGAAAAAAAATCTCGCCTACCGCTATTCCCCTTTGTTTCAGTCCCTTCTGAATGCGCTGTTTCTGGTGTCTGTAGCTTTAATGCAAATGAGCTGCTGCCCATTGACCAATGAGCTGTCAGACTGAACCAAAGCATGGAGGAGAAGGGATTGTTGCTGTTTGCGGACTGAGCTTTATATATATATCATATAATATAATAATAATAATTTTATTATTTATGGGTATTTATATAATATTATATATAATATCACGGCCAAAAGCTTTGTGCGCCTTGGATGATATTATGAATCATAAAGACTGCGTCTGACGTCTCTGGCACTTTCACAACAAGTAAGGACTCGTAGTTGGGGATATGCGTGTGGGAGCACCAGAGACCCAAAACAACACCCCAAATCCCAGGAAAAGTGTTTTTCATAATATGTCCCCTTTAACTTTTGAACATTTAGGACTGTAGAATTACTTACTAATTATACAGTTCTTACTGTATAATATGTATTAGCATATTGGGTGTGTATTGTTCCTACAGTATATTGTGTAACTAAATGAGCAACAGAGAGTTCAGAAGACCTGGTTCCACACTTCTCCTCCAGAAGGTGCCCACTCACTCAAAGTGCTGCTTGATCTGGCTCTCTTCTGCGTACTTGGATATCCCGTTGATAAATAAAGTGCGTTTCACCTGCAGGATACATCAGATGACGTCATCATGAATCGTGGATTTCATCACATCCAGTTAATAATCATATCTGCCTTATCTTCATTTCAAATTCACATTCATATCATACTTCATACACATAATAATTTCCAATTATTCATATCCAGTTCATATTCATATTCATATCCTAGTTCATATTCATATTAATTTCCAGTTTATAATCATATCCAGCTCATATTCATATCCAGTTCATATTCATATCCAGTTCATATTCATATCTAGTTCCCATTCATATCTAGTTAACATTCATATCTATTTTAGTATGGTGTGCTGACTAGTAGCTCTGTGTATTCCGCTGTACTGTCTCTACAGTACTGTAGTACTGTGCTGTAGTACTGCAGTATTACCCACCAGGTCATCCTCTTTGTAGTGCATCTTGGACGTGTGTCTCCTCATGCTGTAGACGGTCAGCAGCAGATACATGAAGGCGAACGACGTGTGGAGCCACAGCAGGTTGGTCCTGAAGAGACATCAAGCACTAGTTAGTCACTAGTAACTAGGAATAAGGCTGGTCCTGAGCAGACATCAAGCACTAGTTAGTCACTAGTAACTAGGAGTAAGGTTGGTCCTGAGCAGACATCAAGCACTAGTTAGTCACTAGTAACTAGGAGTAAGGTTGGTCCTGAGCAGACATCAAGCACTAGTTAGTCACTAGTAACTAGGAGTAAGGTTGGTCCTGAGCAGACATCAAGCACTAGTTAGTCACTAGTAACTAGTAATAAGGTTGGTCCTGAGGAGACATCAAGCACTAGTTAGTCACTAGTAACTAGGAGTAAGGTTGGTCCTGAGCAGACATCAAGCACTAGTTAGTCACTAGTAACTAGGAATGAGGTTGGTCCTGAGCAGACATCAAGCACTAGTTAGTAACTAGTAACTAGGAATACGGTTGGTCCTGAAGAGACATCAACTACTAGTTAGTAACTAGTAACTAGGAATAAGGTTGGCCCTAAGGAGACATCAAGCACCACTTAGTAACTTGTAACTAGTAATAAGGTTGGTCCCAAGGAGACATCAAGCACTAGTTAGTAACTAGTAACTTGTAATAAGGTTGGTGTTTCAGATAGGAATTAGACTACTAAACCAGCAAGTTCTGGTAGAGGGATCGATAGAGAAGAATAGACAGAGATATATATCTAGGCGCTTACCCAGACTTCAGGTTGGCGATCGTGGTCCTTCCAAAGCTGTAGGCGTTGTTTTCTGTTGGAAGTCAAATGGGAATGAATGGGGAGAAGGCATCCACAGGACACAAGCTGCCTCAGCACATCTACGAAGGCAACACGTGTGGTGACAGGGAGCTCGTTACACCAAACGGGAGACCTGAACACATTCAGTTGAGTGGCTGTGTATACATGGTCGTGGTGTCGGGTACAAACACCAGTAAACACTGACCTAGGGTCTCCACAGTCTGGTGCTACCGTCAAACACAGACAGACACGAGGGCTCTAGTCTAGTCGGGTTACCTTCCTTGGACGGGGCTTTTGGCGCCCCTCCGATGAGGAATCCTTCTTTAGTGATAATTCTGACTGGACACAGAGGACCAATGGGACAAAGGAAGAGCCCTGTGACATCATTGCTTCTCAACACAGTCGGGCTGGACAGCCAATCACAACACAGGATTTCCCTGATCATCACCGGAGAGGACGGTTTCGTAGGATCCAGCCTCTAACCGTCTCCTAGGATACATCAGGTACACATTGGAGGGTGTAGCTAGGATTACACCTCCCTCTACTGACCTTCACTGCTACCTCTACTGTACTGACGACTTATGGTCTCTAATGACCTCTACTGGCCTCTACTGGTCCCTTTTACATCCACTGGTCTGAAGCGACCTCCTCTGGACGCTCGATTTCTACTGTCCTTTTCTGGTCTGTACCCGTCTCTACTGAGCTCTAATGTCTCCACTCTCCTGTCTTCTACTGGCCCCTACTGGTCTGACTCACCCAGCAGGTCTCTACTGGTCTCTACTGGTCAGACTCACCCAGCAGGTCTCTACTGGTCTCTACTGGTCAGACTCACCCAGCAGGTCTCTACTGGTCCGACACACCCAGCAGGTCTTTACTGGCCCCTACTGGTCCGACACACCCAGCAGGTCTTTACTGGCCCCTACTGGTCCGACACACCCAGCAGGTCTTTACTGGTCTCTACTGGTCCGACTCACCCAGCAGGTCTTTACTGGCCCCTACTGGTCCGACTCACCCAGCAGGTCTATACTGGTCTCTACTGGTCCCACTCACCCAGCAGGTCTATACTGGTCTCTACTGGTCCGACTCACCCAGCAGGTCTTTACTGGTCTCTACTGGTCAGACTCACCCAGCAGAACTCTACTGGTCAGTCACCATGATCGAAAGCAGGGTTGGTGATCTTCACTAAAACTACGAAGGCAGCACGTGTGGTGACAGGGAGCTCGTTACACCAAACGGGAGACCTGAACACATTCAGTTGAGTGGCTGTGTATACATGGTCGCGGTGTCGGGTACAAACACCAGTAAACACTGACCTAGGGTCTCCACAGTCTGGTGCTACCGTCAAACACAGACAGAAACGAGGGCTCTAGTCTAGTCGGGTTACCTTCCTTGGACGGGGCTTTTGGCGCCCCTCCGGTGAGGAATCCTTCTTTAGTGATAATTCTGACTGGACACAGAGGACCAATGGGACAAAGGAAGAGCCCTGTGACATCATTGTTTCTCCACACAGTCGTACCCGCCTCTACTTGTCTCTACTGAGCTTTACTGGTCCCTATTATCGCCACTATTCTGTCTTAAACTGGCCTCTACTGGTCAGACTCACCCAGCAGGTCTTTACTGGTCTCTACTGGTCAGACTCACCCAGCAGGTCTTTACTGGTCTCTACTGGTCAGACTCACCCAGCAGGTCTTTACTGGTCTCTACTGGTCAGACTCACCCAGCAGGGCTTTACTGGTCTCTACTGGTTAGACTCACCCAGCAGGTCTTTACTGGTCTCTACTGGTCAGACTCACCCAGCAGGTCTTTACTGGTCTCTACTGGTCAGACTCACCCAGCAGGTCTCCAGAGAAGTTGACCGGTAGTACGATTCCCACCGACAGCACGCCCACCACCACCAGCAGCCCGATGATGTGGCGCTGGAAGGACAGGTAGTGCACCGCGTCCTCCCCACACTTCTCCCGGATCTCCTCGTCCCTGCACAGGAAGTGACATCACACGTGACTCAAGACTACCGGAGGTTGTTGCTCTTCAAACTCTGCCCTTTTAAAACCGTCATCCAGTCAGCAGGCCTCACACACCTCTGGCCCCTCCCCTCCACGCACGTGGAGTAGGACACGCTACGGAGGCCTGTAAGGGGCCGGTACAGGCCACCGTGGAGACGCTACAGTGGCCTGAACTACTGAAGCGCTTCAGTTTTTACCGACATCACCAGACCCAAGCTGAGGCTACTCCAGCGTTGTCGACCATAAACGAACTAAAAAGGTCTTAATGGTCGGTTTTAGGCTTGGCCCCCGATAAATGCTACTAGTGGCTTTATTAGGGGGCCAAGGTGCAAGGCAACCTCTTGTAAGTTAGTAGCATTAAGAATATTTTTTCTCAAAAAACACATAAGCAGCTAAAACCGCTGTCGCTTTTCATGAAACTTTCCAGAGTTGTACAGGGTGCCTAAAGATGAGACAAACTTACTTTATTCTGAAGATGGCCGTCAGCCAGGAGCAGAAGCCCTGTGAAAAATAATGTCTGTTACGTGTTGTGTCTGTTACATGTTTTGTCTGTTACATGATTGGTTTGTAACATGTTGTGCCCGATACATGTTATGTCACATTCTGTAACATTTTGAGCCTGTAACATATCAGTGTGATAAATGTTGTCGTCCGTTACTCGTTATGTCTAGCATGTCGTGTCCATCACATGTGAAATTTATAAGATGTGATGTCCGTAACATGTTTTGTCCATGACAAAGGGCAGGGGGAGGGGAGTGAAGGAGGAGGGTTTAACAGGATGAGGGGTTCGGTCAAGGGGGCTAAACCAGCATAGGATTAGAGTGTGTGTGTGTGTGTGTGTGTGTGTGTGTGTGTGTGTGTGTGTGTGTGTGTGTGTGTGTGTGTGTGTGTGTGTGTGTGTGTGTGTGTGTGTGTGTGTGTGTATTACATTGTCTCGCTGGTCGAAGTCTACTGAGCTGGAGACGGAGGTGAGCCGTTCGTAGCGGTCCGGTGTCTCCGAGTGCATCGCCGAGGCAACACTGGAGAGGATGAGACGAGAGGCACGCAGCATCAGGACCAATCATCCTTTAGTACTGTGTGCAGTGAGTGTGGGTGTGGGTGTGTGTGTGCGTGCCTGTGTTCTGTAAAAGACAACTACATGTATTTCAGGGTAAACGCCAGCAACTTCCTGTAAACTTCATTTCCCAGGATCCTCAGCAGCAGACGTTGGTTGCGGCGTGTGGTTATCAATGTCTAACAACACGAACACGAAACATACTATAGGTTGTTCTACGTCACGGCACACTTCCACTGTGTTAACTAACGACAAGGACACAACACAGGGGAACACTTAAGGCTAACTCTAATCCCAGCTAGCTCCCTCCAAGCCAACTCTGTCCATGGCTCTATTAGTAGCTACTAGCTCTCTCCAAGCTAGCTCTCTCCAAGCTAACTCTGCCCATGGTTCTATTTGTAGCTAGCTCTCTCCAAGCTAGCTCTCTAAAAGCTAACTCTGTCCATGGTTCTATTTGTAGCTAGCTCTCTCCAAGCTAACTCTCCCCAAGATAGCTCTGTCAATGCTTATAATTGAAGCTAGCGCTCTACAAACAAACTATCTCAAATCGAATTCTCTTCAAGTTAAACACACCTCTCATCAAGCTAAGACTTAAAGGTTACACCGAGATATCTGTTGGCAATTGACTTTGGAATAAAACTACTCGTCTGAATCTATCCAATTCACAGTTATATCAGTGTATCCCTTCAAAGCAGTCTCTCTCCAAGCTAACCCAAGCTAACTGCATCTAAGCTAAAACATAGAGCTATCTCGCCTCTTCGGTCCTTCATGCTTTTCTTACTCGTGGGTTCTTAACTTCGTCCAAACAGGCCTAAAATATTGTTAGTTTGTTTATTGTTGCCCTTTAGAGCCGCAGGCTGAAAACGCTGCTCTAATGTGTTGTTCCCTCACATCACCACCAGGGGCAGCACAGCTAGACACACGTTACCTCTTCATCGGCTCATAGTCATCTCTGTCTCTCCTCCGGCTGGGTTTGGAATGAGGATGAATGTTCAATTTCACATAATTTACACAATACAAATATATAGGTATATAGATACATATCTACCGTATATAGATACATATCTATATAGATATATACATAGAGGAAGGACAGAGTTACAGCAGCATTAGTCACCAGAGGAAGAACTCAGCAGAGACGGTTAGTTGTGCGGTACACCAGGTCAACAGGTTTAACAACCAAACCCAGGCCAAAAAAACTAACCCAGCTTTCAAAACCAAACGCTGCCACCAGCGGCCCGAATTAGAACACACAAGACCCACACACAAGCGCGCCCGCACACACAAGTCACCCATGCACACACGCATTTGATGCGCAGGTTTGATGCCGGCGTTAGTTGCAGCAGGTCGGTTAGAAGCAGAAATTAAAATAAAAGCTGACATACTATCCCTGATCGTGTAGTTCGCTGAAACGCTTCTTCCATCTTCAACATAAATACATGAATTCACTCATTAATAATACATTCATCCATTAATACACAGACTCACCTATTAATAATCCCATTCATTCATTAATTATTTAATAAATACAAACATTGACGAATTCATATATGATTAAATACAAACATAACAGAATAATCTGATTAAAGCTAACAGACCTTGTGTAGACTAATGTATAAACACATACTCCACTGTATAAACACATACAATACTGTATAAAACGCATATTTTATTGTACAAAACACATACTCCACTGTATAAACACATGCCTTCCTGTATGAACATATACTATACAATATACGCTACTGTGTGAGAACCACTGCTCTAGTGTTTAATACTGTATGGTGTAAAACTGGTTTGTCTCAAAGTAAAGCTGTTCCCAGGCTTTGAGTCGACAGGCTGAGTCCTGTACGACTGAGTTCAGATAATATTGACCGCAATACCAGCTAGCGTTGCTACAACAACACAGAAACAGCTAACGTTGCTACAGTAACACACAGTCACACCTAGCAGTCTGACGGTATCCCACAGAACCAGCTAGCTGTATTACGCTAACACACACAGAGCAATCTGGCTCTTTTATGCTAAAAACAGAACTACCTAACTGTGCTATGCTAACACACATACCATGGTATCTGTATGATGCTAACAAACTGAACCAATCACCTGTCTGATGCTACACAGTTTCCAGTTTTCTCTGCTAAGCTAACACACAGAACCAGCACAGATCCATTAGCATTAGCCCCATAAGGCCATTTTCATGGGATGTTCTTGGTTGCTTGGCAACAGCAAGGCATTGGCTGTCACCGGGGAGTGCCAGCGCTGGGCTCAGAGGTGTGAGCTCTGTGGTTCACTCGGAAACAGCCAGCTAACGCCAACCGTCAGGGAGAGACTAGCCCCCCCCGCGCGCGCGCGCACACACACACACACACACACACACACACACACACACACACACACACACACACACACACACACACACACACACACACACACACACACACACACACACACACAATAACTGAGGCCTGAACTAAAAATAAACAAAAAATTACAGCTGCTAAAAACATACATGAGGCATTTATATTATAGTTCCACGTAGCCTAGCGCATGTTGCCTAGGGTAACGTAGCGTAGCCTAGCGTGTACCTGTCTGCGTCAGTGACCAGGGCCAGCCGTCCATAGTCCCAGGCAACCTTCCGCAGGATGGAGAAGACAAATAGGAGAACCTGGACACACAGACATAAATCATAAACATTGTTTTAAACCACTAGCTGCCTTGCCCATAGGCAAGGAATTAAACTAGAATGAGTTTTTACTAGTGCAGAAAGTGTCCTGTATGGATCTCTCCTTCCTAAGCTTTACTACGAACAACTACATAGAACAGACTCCGTTTGACCTACAGGGGATGGAACTACAGGCTCACAAGCTACTTCCTACAGACTGTGATAAAGGACAGACTGTAGCTGTGATGAAGGACAGACTGTAGCTGTGATGAAGGACAAACTGTAGCTCTGATGAAAGACAGACTGTAGCTGTGATGAAGGACCGACTTTAACTGTGATAAAGTAGAGGAATGTAGTTAAAGTACCATAATTAATTTGTTTGAAGGTCAGATGGTTAGTGTGTGGTTGTTATAACACCATAGTGATAGTAGTTATATTCTAGACTCAGACATGTGATGGTGGTTATGGTTCCGTAGTTATATAGTGGTAGAATAAGACATGTGATGGTAGGTAGGTTATAGTAGTAATAGTAGTTTTAGACTCAGACATGTGATGGTGGTTAGGTTATAAGTGGTTGGTGTTGGTGAGTAATGAGAGAGGACCCATCTCGGTCTCCAGCCAATGAGGACTCACCAGGAAGCACATGAAGTCCAGCGCCAGGACGGTGGGCACGCCCCCGAAGGGCAGGCCCTGCAGGACCGTGCTGCGAATACGGGCCGAGTAGCAGTAGTCCTTGGCATCGTTGTTCACAGAACAGTTCTCCTGGCCCGCCTTGCACGCCTGCCCCGCCCCAAACATCACCATGGTTACGATCAGCACTCTGAGCATCCTCAGATCCACATCCTCCTGGAAGATCTGCATGGAGGAGGAGGAGCAGTGAGGAGAAGGTCAACGAAACATTGGAGACATCTCTTCCGTCTGCTGATGGAGACCATGAAGTCGTCCTAAACCAATCAAATCCATGGCTTCCACAGCCAATGGTACAACAGTACATAGCCACTACACATAAGGATTGTCAACAGCCTCGACCAACTAACCAGTCACCCTCCTCCACCCCCTACTATGTGGCTCTTTACTTCCTCCTTCATCCCTCTCTTTCTCTTTGTCCATCTGTTGAAACGGGCGGACGGACTACAGAATGTAAACTAAGCTATAGCAATGTTATGAAGTGTATGCTAGGCTATGCCAGGTTATACAGACCTTGTTAATGCCTTGCTCTTCTAGTGGGAATTGTACCCCTCACCCTGGCAGTGCTGTGCTCTCCTATTTAACTCAAACCATCCCTAAGTTGCCAATACGACAATAAGCAAGGAGAAACATGGTTAGATCCTGAGATATTAGATAGAACATTGATACGTCTGGGCTAACAAAGCTGACACTAGTTGTCATTGGATAACTAGAGCTAACTCTAGCTATCTAGGGTTAATGCCAGTTGGGTGTTGTCCGCAGATACAGAACTTACTCAAGCAGTGCGTCATCCTGCTATAGGCTGGTTCCCAGTAGCAGACTATCGGAACACAACTAGCTCTTATCTCTTGCAACCAGATGCTAATGAAGAGATGCCAACACCACAATATCGGGCCTATAAAAAAATTCCGAAGGTTTACAACCGACCCTGTCAATTTATGTGCGACCCAAATTATTTTATGATCTTGAAAAAAAAAAAAAAAAAAAAAAGCAAAGTTTTGATGCAAACTATAATTACGTTTTTGTAAAGCACCTCTTCATTCTGTACAAGGATGAGCGCATTCTCTCGTTTTTAAATGAAAACAACCTACCTATCATTCGCTGCCACTGGAAAAAATAAAATAAATTCCCTACCTGCCCATGACCTCAACTGACAACAGACAGGAACCAAACTTTATTTTTTTAGGCCTCATATCTTCAACTACAAACAACCCCAGAAATCAGTCAACATGCCGCTTTTTGTGTCAAATCTGAGTATATAACCTATACTTTATCAAAGTCTGGTCAATAGCAGGTAGGGCTTTGACAGTGAATACAGCAACATGGACAGGTAGTGGAAAGACAGCACAGAGAAAGGTCATTTGGAGCAGGTAGGGGTTAGACAGTACATAGACGGGTCATTAAGGAGCGGGTAGGGGTTAGATAGTAAAGAGACAGGTCGTTAAGGAGCAGGTAGGAGTTGGACAGTACAAAGAAAGGTCATTAAGGAGCAGGTAGGGGTTAGACAGTACAGATAAGATGTTTTGGTCTTTATAAACAAAAATTGGGGTCACATGTCTAAAAACTTTAGCCGGCCTTTGTTCAAATCCAGGCTACAGCTGACTACATCTCAGCTGCCTTGCATTCAATGAATTGAAACATTTAACCATCCATCTCCACAAGTGGTCAACTCTGACCATGTGTGATAGTAGGTGTCGCTTTGGGTTAGGGTTAGTTAGTTGGTGGTTTGGATGGACCAAAACAACATCCCTAATCACAATGTTCTGAAGAGGGCGAGTGCTGTATTGATGAACCTAGAGGACCTGTATGGTCATCTACAGTGGAGTAGAGAACCTGGTAGAGGAATGGAGGACCTGTATAATCTACAGAGGACAAGAGGACCGCGTAGAGAACTAGAGGGCCTGTATCATGGATACAGAAAAAGAGGACCTGGTAGAGGTCTAGAGAATCTATCGAGGACCAGAACAGTCACGTGATCGTTTCTACAAAACTCTTCAGACTAACATCAAGGCCCCACCAATCCACTGAAATATGATTCATACTCCGTTAATATTATTTAAGCTATGGAGAAGGCTCGGCATTCATATTATTATTAAGGATAAGGAGCACACCCAGTCATAAAATGTATTAACATTAAGAATATTAAGGCTGAGGCCGGTGATGGACTAACCACCAGTGTGCTCCAGGAGGTCCGCTGGGATGAACAAAGCTGTACGTGTGAACAGCTGCGTTCAGGATGAACACTCACTGCACATTACATTCATCAAAACATCCAGTAATCAGCGCCCATATAGACGAGTTGGGTTTGGGGCATTTGGCTGGTGAAGGTGAAGGCCAGCGGATGGAGAGCAGGGCGCTCGGAGGAGCTAGGCGGAGCTAGGAGGCGCGGAGCGCAAGGCGTGACAGGCCCGTGTAAATACGGCTTCTCCTTCGTCCCGCTGCGCAACATGAACACGCATCCACGCCGCTACACAACACCCCACACGGTACCCTATTTACCTAAAAACCCTTATGGATCTCCCCTTCTCGTCTTCACTTGCCGCAAAGGAAATATCCACAAAATAGATAAATCCTCACAAATCCACCGCCCCGGTAAAGTCTGGATGCCAATCCATCGGACGCTTCGGACAAAAGCAATTCATGCGCTCGTCAAAAAGAGGGTTAGAGAGACTGAACAGCCTGCCGAGAATTAACCGATTACTGCGTCCGCCTCGGTGTGTGTGAATTAGCGGTAATGGGAAAATGGAGGAAAGCGCTCCGGGAATAGACTGGCCGGTGCTCGGCTGCTGAAGCCCATAGTGCTGTACTTCCCCGGAGCTCCGCTAGGGGGCCGCACAGAGACACTTCCGTAAGATTTTCACAGTAATAGTCCTAACTAGAAAATGCATTTCCTGCAGTAAATGCGGTGAGTGCTGTAGTACAAAGGGAGGTTTTCAAAAGTCTAAATGGAGTAAACAATGTAAACATGCACAGCATGTGCATTTTCAGAAGTGCTGGGTACAATGAGGATGCACTATTTCTTCTCTCGACCCACCGAAAAGTGTGACCCCAGGGGGCGCTGTTGCATATTTTCTGCAATATGCATGAGATTGAAGCGTAGACAGGCATGAAAAAAACATACATAAAACGTAAGATATCCCCCCAACCATTTACCTTTTTATTAAAGGTGCTTAATAAATACATTTAATTGATTTGATTAGCATTTTACAGACCCATACAATGGATAGGGCGTTTAGTACGGTCCTTCACCGTTGCTTCTTTACCCATAAAAAGCTACAGTCAGTGTTAAATGATGCTGATTTACCTTTGAGCATTTCCTATTATAGGCTACTGTGTAATATGCTGTTTAGAATTAATGTTACTATCAAGAAAAGAAAGACCCACCGGAGATCTTATGTTTTATTTTTGTTTTTGTTACAATGCACACGTGCATGTTGCAGATAATGTGCAACAGCGCCCCCTGGGGTCACACTTTTGAAAGCTTCTGAAAGACTGCATACCCATGTAGTTAATTACTAAGGAATAAAATGTATACAAAATCTGTCTGGCACGTTTTATGAAGAAAACGTTTCCAAAAAGCTTCGGACATGGGACCCACTATGTTCTGCTCCATGTATCCAATGTTGACAACGTGACATGACATGGCTAAGCTAACAACATAAACAAGAGGAGCTAGGAAAGGAAAATAACTGCGTGTTTAAGTTCAGAAGGGCCAAACGTGTGGCTACACACAGCACTACAAAAGTCGTCTCCCAGCCAAAGAGTATTGGTATTATTAGTAATGGCTACTTGCCAAATCGAAAAAATAATTTCACACATTGTGTCCTTTTCCAATGCATTTGTTATCATTCGTAGCGTTGTTCAGCAGAGAAATAGTTCGCCAAAGTCGTTGACGTCGCTTAGCAACCGAGTACGCTGGGGTTGATAAATTACCAGACTGCGGAGTGATACAGATGACGTGGATCAGAGGCCAAAAAAAAACTTTCCTTGACAGCGGTCAAATATGCTGGAGCATTCCACTGCATTGAGAAGAGCCGTGTAATAAACAAAAATAATTGACAGCTGAAGTTAGGAAGGCCCATGCAAGTGAATGGCGCAGTCTACAGCATTGAGAAGAGCCTTATAATAACTTAAGTAAGGGATAATGTATAGAACGCCGTTCATTATCGGGTAAATAAACCCCGGGGTGGACTGGCCATCTGGCATTCCGGGCATCGTCCCGGTGGGCCGTTGACCCAATGTGGGCCGGTCCGGTCCGCTATGTTTTTTTTTTTTTCTCTCTCTCTAAATTCCCTCCAATTTGGCCAGCCAATGGGCAACAGAGGGCTAGCAGTGTGTGGCCAGCATCGACACATATTATTGGTCTATGTTTGTCATTGTCAATCAATCATTGGCTGACTGGCTCAGAGAGCCCTGACAGTGCTGTCAATCACAACAGAAACCAGGGTGGGCTGGACCTCATGGCATGGGCCGGAGTCGTGGGAGTCGGGACGGAGCTGAAAATGGATAAGCGTAAGAAACGCCCGGGTGGCACTGAAAAACTGCGACTCTCTGGAGGTGGAAGCTGCTAAATGTTCAAATTTTACAGACCTATTTGGTGCCGGGGTCAACACCCCAGCTTGTGCTGCCGGGCCGGGAGACGAGCGAGTGGAGGCATATAGTTTTGATAGGCCAATATGTAAAGCGTCTTAGAGTACCATATTAAAGGTTGGGTAGGTGATTTGCGAAACGCCAGCAGATTTTGAAAATACACAACTCAAATGGTCCTACCCCCTCTCCTTCAACGCTGACTCTGACTCCACCCATTCCAAGTACCTGGACGCGCAATCATGCACGAGCGCGAACAGAGATGCGCGAGAGCGAGCCAGGCTAGCGTAGGTTTTCGTTTAACAACATGGCACTACATTCAGCTGTAAGTTGCACCCAGTACCGCGGGAAGTAGGAGTGCTGGGGGTGCTGCAACACCCCCTGTCCGAGGCCCTGTCTTATCACAGAAAACGATCATTTCTAAAAACTCCGGCCAAAGTGGAGATTTCTGAAAACGCCGGTTATGTGTTGTCGTGTCAACGGGGAGAAACGGGATTTTAGGTTCTGAAGCGTCACATTATGCACCAGGAAATGCTTAACGTCATGTGAGCGCCCGCTGTACCGTATTGGTCCGAATATAAACACAAACCCCATTGTAAGACGACCTATATTTGGAAAAAAGATTTGAAGACCAGATCCGTTTTTTATGAATAAATAAATTGTATTCATTGAAATAATATACGAAAATAAAAAGGCATCGAATAAAACACTGCATTGCCACTAAACAGTAGTGCAAATAGGCCGTACTGATGTGTACACCAAAGACTATTCCTGACACTCCTCTGCCCCGCTGTGTTCGCTCTGGCTGTGGTCGCTCCGAACTGTTTCGGCCCGTGGCAAAGCGAGTCATCCTCGCTGCTGTCCAAGGCATTTTGAGACGCAGCATTTATTTAATGCTCATATGACCTAGTGCTGAAAAAAGGTTATATGAAAAAGTGTGAGGGTAGCGGTGGTGCGCTAAACTTGTTCTGTGAGCAGCTGGATGTGAACGATCGATTTTCAACTGTCCGCGCATGCACTGGTGTAATTGAGCTGCGCTGCTATACATCTTTTTTTATCAATGTAACGAGTTGCGAGTCTAGTGCAGGCTGAGTTTTTTTTTTTCCCTGCACCCCCTGCTGAGAATACGTTCTCGCTGCAATGGTTGGACCAGATGTTATAAACATTAAACGGTCACATAAATCATTACTATTTTTAGAAAATGTATGTTTGTTTCATATAATTGTATTGGAAGTCCTGGTTTTCACTAGGGTTGCCGCGGTGTGGACATTTTCACACCGAGTAATACACTCGTCTCCACACCGGTATTACCGAGTTTAAACGGTATAAACTTTGAAACTAGGTCAACCGCCACACAAGCATCGGTTTTTAGACCCTTCTCGTCCTTCAGTTGCCGCCAACGTTCGAAAGCAGCGCCTAGGATTATTCTTGATTTCAGTTTTTCTCTTTCAGCGTTTTTATTATCAATTACTCTCTGAAAAAGAGTTTTCCTTCTCTTTGCTGGTGGTGGTGGTGGTGGTGGGGATGGTGGCGTCTTGTCTGCCATGGAAATTGTCTTCTACTGCTAGGTCCAAATGTGGATTAACTAGTTCCAGTAGCTACCGCAGGATAACAACAAACAGGAGCTTGCTCTGGGTCACGAGCTCTGGGTCACGAGTACTGCACGAAGGGGTCGCGCGCGGGGCGCGGGGGAGGGGGAGTGCAGTACGACCGTTTGATTGACGTACTTACTGTCCAATGCAACTCGGTGGCAATGGAAATGATTGGCTGGAGTTTTTCAAGCCCTGCCCGTTCCACAGATGATTGACTTGTTTAATTTTCATGTCAGTACTTCTAACTCAGTGGCTGTAAGCGGGTTATGATAAGGATTTCAAGTAATTTTGCAAAAATGGCCAAAAAAGCAAATCACCTATACAACCTTTAAGCGCTATATAAATTTCATTTATTATTATTATTATTATTATTATTATTATTATTATTATTATTATTATTATTATTATTATTATTATTATTATTATTATATGCTAAGTAACGTTAGCCTGGGGCTAGCTAGGCTACATTTTGAGACATTTTTACATTGAATGTGTTGTGACCTAATTAACTGCATACTTGTGACAACATATTAGCCCAGAGTTGAAGGGCTGTGACTGTTGTTAGTTGTGGTTGATTTTGTTTAAATATGCCGAATTGTGATATTATGGGTTATTATTGTTCAGATGATTTAGTTAAGGTAGCTAACAGCTTCTAGCGTCAGCAGTCTCTTATTGCCATAGCATCAGTAAACATTGACATGGACTAATGAGCTGTAAATGGAGATGCAGAGTCATGCTGTATTGTAAATACAGATGAGATACTTTGAATTTTAGCACAAAATACAAGTAAACCTATAGGAAATAATTTGTTTAATTTGCAATATTTGCCATTGAATTTATTGTAATCTTTCAATTAATTGATTGTTTACTGAGGTAATGACTATTACATGTGGTGAGAGGAATGCAATATGTATGTTTAAAGGTTTATGTGAAGAAACATACTATATGTGTGATAAAGTGACAATTGGTAATTCATAAATGTCTCTTTATATTCTCTGCTACCATCATCTCCTGTCAAACAGGTTTTCCTGACCTAATAGAACTTCTTCTTCTTCTTCTTCTTCGAGAGAGAGAGATTCGTCTTGACTTTGCGAGTTTACTATGCAACATGTTTCATCTCAGGTTGAAACAAAGGTTTATTTCCTGGTTGAAGATTTTCATATTGATGATTTTAATTTCAAACATCTGCATTTCTTTTAAGTACAATGAACAGTAATGCAGGTAGGTATTGGGGCTCTTTTGAGACTTAAGTCATCCTTCATGACAGGTAAATTTGTTCACTAAGTGTCACTACGTCACAAAAAGTCTACATGGCTACATATACTTGTCACTCAGTACACAGATACTGAGTACAAGTTCTGTTTGCTGTTTCTTGCAGGTCATGAATTTGGTGAGGAAAGGCAAAGTGCAGTAACTACGCCAACATTGAAACTGAGAAAAATGCCTTCAAAGTATTCATTCTGGCCGGCCAAACCTGTTTCAGGTACAATAGTGGTGATACTCTCAATTAATACCTTTATAGGAAGAAAAATAGTTTTTGTCTCAAGACAAAGAAGGTGTTATAAAACCCATTTTCAGTCTGAACTCAATTTTGACAAAATACGTAGTTACTGCACTTTGCCTTTGTAGGGCAGTGTAGCTGGCTGGCTGCGGACGAGGAAGTAGGGCAATATATATAAATATAACCATAAATAGAGAATTTATATTTTTTGTTTTTATCTATAGCTGTGTGAAAAAGTCTAATGTCTGATATGAGAATGCATATCTGTTCAGACCTGTAATTCATGTCTTAGACTTTTTCTCGCAGCTACAGATAAAAAACATTAAATTCTCTATTTATGTTTTCACAATGACTGAGTCACAGTTGAAACAAATGAGTTTCAGCTCTAATGCTGCTACTGTCTGTAATATGTTTCTATTTAGATTATTTGTCAGGATATTTTGTTATTATTGTCCGAGTCTGGTTTTAACTAATGCTGGGCTTACACCAAAAGATTTTCACATTCACAGACTAAAAACTGCAAGAGAGAATTTAGCGTTGGATCAAGTGTGATATTTATCAAGGATTTTGTAGATATGTAGATATGGGGGTTTGAAATGCAGCGACCACAGGATGTCTGTTAACTTCCTGTTCGGGTTTCATAACTTTCTTGTCAGCAGCACAAGAGACACAAGCTTGAAAAACAAAAACAAAAAAAAGCAACAACTGCTATTTGCAGTGCTGTACTATTATTCGGATGTATGTACTTGATTAAATTGTTTTAATAAAGTACATACAGGGTTCTTCCCGTTCGTCTCGTCCCACCTCTAGTGCTGATAATGTAGTAGGCTGGTCTGGACAGAAAATGCCAGGGCTGAATTTTTGTCCCAGTCCACCCCTGCCGACAGGGCAAACAGGACACCGACGCGAAGCGAAGGTGTCTTGCTTTTCGATAATATTTTCGATAATGACCGGCGACGTTCTATACATTACCCCGCTTATTACACGGCTACTGGCCAAAACCAAAAAATAACTTCACATGGTGTGTCTTTTTACAATTTATTTGTTACCAGCATTCGTAGTGTTGATCAGCAGAGAACTAGTCCGCCAAAGACGTTGACGTCGCTTAACAACCGAAGACGCTGGGGTTGAAAAGTTGAGGAGTGATACCAAAGACGTCATAGGAGGAAAAAAGTCCTTTGTTTTCCTTGACAGCAGTGAGTTATCACATATAATTCACCGCCGGAAGTTGTGAAGAGCCCATGCAAGTGAACGGAGCGTTCCACGGCATTGAGAAGACCCGTGTAATAATCCATAATTATTCAACTCGCTAATTATTTTTGGTGGGTGCAAAATTAATCTTGACGAAATCTGGTGGGGACACGTCCCCAGCCTCCCCGGCGTTATTGACGCCTAAGATGTATGGAGGTAGATTTGTGTCTTTATTATGCAATCAAAAATAATAGGTTTGAGAGCAAAACTTTCCACACTGCAATCAAAAAATAGGTTTGAGAGCAAAACTTTCCACACTGCAATCAAAAAATAGAGTTGAGAGCAAAACTATCGACACTGCAATCAAAAAATGTTTTATTGCAAGATAAATTAATGTGATAAAAAAAATATTAATGGGAATCCAAAAGTTTTGTTTGCAAACCCAAAAGTTTTGTTTGCAAATCCAAAAGTTTTGTTTGCGAATCCAAACATTTTGTTTGCGAATCAAAAAGCTTTGTTTGCGAATCCTAAAGTTTTGCTTGCGAATCCAAAAGCTTTGCTTGCTGTTGAGCTGAATCTCGTGGGCGGGACCTACGCCGAAAGATGTAAGACACGTCTCTATTGGCCAGTCTCGATCGGAGTGACAGCTTGGCAACATCCGAAAAGCCGCTGCCCCCCGACCGCCTCCAGAAGCAGATTGTCGGCCTGACGGACAGGGTGTTCGTTTGTGCCTCTCAATCCGCGGTGGCGCTCAACAACATCGCCCTGCTCTCCTCTGCCATGGTCTCCTTGTCGGCTGACAGGGAGGCCTACGGAATTTTCAGGGCGCGCAAGCGCGCGCACGGGACAAGCCCATAAGGCGAAGCCTAGACGGCGTAGCCTACATGAAATAGAACT
Organism: Gadus morhua; assembly: GCF_902167405.1. Classification (NCBI taxonomy): domain Eukaryota; kingdom Metazoa; phylum Chordata; class Actinopteri; order Gadiformes; family Gadidae; genus Gadus; species Gadus morhua. Next base: position 22,153,370 of record NC_044050.1, on the reverse strand, counting down.
CCCTCTCTCGTTACTAACTGTGGATGTTGCCAAGCTGTCACTCCGATCGAGACTGACCAATAGAGACGTGTCTTACATCTTTCGGCGTAGGTCCCGCCCACGAGATTCAGCTCAACAGCGAGCAAAGCTTTTGGATTCGCAAGCAAAACTTTAGGATTCGCAAACAAAGCTTTTTGATTCGCAAACAAAACTTTTAGATTCGCAAACCAAACTTTTGGATTTGCAAACAAGACTTTTGGGTTTGCAAACAAAACTTTTGGATTCCCATTAATATTTTTTTTATCACATTAATTTATCTTGCAATAAAACATTTTTTGATTGCAGTGTCGATAGTTTTGCTCTCAAATCTATTTTTTGATTGCAGTGTGGAAAGTTTTGCTCTCAAACCTATTTTTTGATTGCAGTGTGGAAAGTTTTGCTCCCAAACCTATTATTTTTGATTGCATAATAAAGACACAAATCTACCTCCATAAGATGCACACCATTTAAGAAAAAGCAAATGGTTGGAAACAAATGAAGTGACCGGCCGCTGAATGAAAAGCGCAAAGCATTGCTAAAAATGCAGAAATGTAAAATGAATTGAACTGAAGATTCTGAAACGTCAAATGTATTGCCCTGCACTGTGTGTGTGTGTGTGTGTGTGTGTGTGTGTGTGTGTGTGTGTGTGTGTGTGTGTGTGTGTGTGTGTGTGTGTGTATGTGTGTGTGTGTGTGTGTGTGTGTGTGTCTTTAAGAGAATAGCGAGCCGATGAGCTATTTAATGATATCATCATTATCATCATAGTTATCATTCGGTCCGAAAGATAACAACTACTAATAATATCAGTCTTGTAGCGCATTTCTAGGACCCAATCCTTCACAACAAAAAAAAAGTAAAAGGGCTCAAAAAAAATAAAAGATTCATGTCAGCTGTCAAATTTGCCGGCCGGTAAATTTGGCTCAAAGCCCTCCCTTTAAAGTGTGGTCCTTGGAAGGCTTTGTTTCAAGGATATTGTTTAAATGATATTGAAATTCCGTTCGATTTCGATATCATCGAAAGTGTGTAGATTTGTTAAATGGTTTGAACTGAGGTAAACGGTTGAAATTTGACCGAGTTACAATGTCTTAAGTAATTTAAGTGTCAGAATGGGCAGACGGCTTCATTGGGACCAACTGTAGAATATCACGGTTTGAAGTTAAAACTGTGATTCTGAAGAAAGTTTAAACGATATCGAAATTCCGTTTAGATATTATTGAAGATACAAGGGGGTAGATTTGTTAAATGGTTTGAACGAAGATAAATGGTTGAAAATTAATTTAGTTACGTCACGTAATCAAACCAATTTTCAACCATTTATCTTCGTTTCTTATCTAAACGGAATTTCAATATCTTTAAAATTTTCTTCTGAATCACAGTTTTAGTTTCAACCGTCACATTCTACAGTTGGTTCCATTGAAGCCGTCTGCCCATTCTCACACTTAAATGACTTATGACATCGTAACTCTGTCAAATTTCAACCGATTACCTTCGTTGAAACCATTTAACAAATCTACACACTTGTATCGTCAATAATATCCAAACGGAACATCATTTAAACTTTATTCAGAATAACAGTTTTAGTTTCATATCGGCTTCATTTTCAGTTGGTCTTATTGATTTACGTTGACGCTTGAGCATGTTGACGTTCAGCAGTGTTGCCAGATTGGGCGTTTTTTCCCGCCAGATCGCGCTACTTTTGGAGGACGTTCAGGCAGTGTTGCCAGATTGGGTGGTTTTTCCCACTCTATTGAGCTTTAAACTGATTTAAATCAGAATGCAAACTACTTGAGCATTAACGTTGTTGTAAACAGTGTTCACAGTGTTAACCACCACATCGCATTTGAAGTGGGGTCAGGGCATCATGTCAGTGTCGTCACTAGGGGCGACGAGGGATGAGTAATTGAATCTGAGCGCTGCTGTGTAGCAGTTTTTTGCAGATTGGGCGTTTTCCCCCGCCAGATTGGGCTACTTTTGGAGGTCGTTCAGGCAGTGTTGCAAGATTGGGCGGTTCTTCCCACTCTATTGAGCTACTTTTAATCACGCACCGGCTCGCTATTCTCTTAAAGACACTTTTTCTTAAATGGTGTGCATGTGATGTTTACATTGTTTACTCCATTTAGACTTTTGAACTTTTGTTCAAATTAATCCTTTCACTTGATTTAAGCCATTTAACGTTTCTTTATGTCTTGATAATGTGGTTCTTTTAAAAAATATTTTCAACCTCACTTTGTACTACAGCACTCACCGCATTTTCTGCAGGAAATGCATTTTCTAGTTGCACAAGGGTTTTCTAACCATCAACTAGCCTTTTAACACGATTATCTAAACATCGACCATTAGAACACAGGAGTCATGGTTGCTGGAAATGGGCCTCGGTACACCTATGAAGATATTCCGTTAAAAATCGTCAGTTTCCAGCTAGAATAGTAATTTACCACGTTAACAATGTCAAGACTGTATTTCTGATTAATTTAATGTTATTTAATTGAAAAAAACGTCTAAGTGACTCAAATTTTTTGAACGGTAGCGTATATATATATATATATATATATATATATATATACATACAACCTTGTATATATATCCATATATGTATATAAATACACAGAAGAGACTCAGGGGCTTCAATTATCCCACATTACCCCAAAAAAACGTTGTTTTGTTCCGATACACCATTCTACATCTTAATATTCCCAACGACATTAGAACATATTTTCATTAATCACACAAGAAGCAGCGGTTCAACATAAGATTAGGTTGAACATTTGGTTCAATATAAGGTTACGTTCTAACCTATTTATTTAGAACATTAGGTTAGGTTCTAACCCATTTAGTTAGAACATTAGGTTAGGTTCTAAACCATTTAGAACATTAGGTTAGGTTCTAACCCATTTAGTTAGAACATTAGGTTAGGTTCTAAACCATTTAGAACATTAGGTTAGGTTCTAACCCATTTAGTTAGAACATTAGGTTTGGTTACAACCTATTCTGTTAAACATTAATAGGTACGGTTCTAATCCATTTGGTTCAACATAAGGTTAGGTTCTAATCCATTCAGTTAGAACATTAGGTTAGGCACACACACACACACACACGCACGCACGCACACACGCACACGCACACACACACACAACAACACTCAACCAAACAAAGAGGTATTCACAGTATTATAGTATCAAGGTACTACCAATGTACTACCACAGTACTACAGAACCACTGTACTACCACAGAACAACCACAGTACTTCCACAGTACTACCATAGTAATACCACAGTATTACCACAGTACTACCACAGTACTTCCACTGTAATACAACAGTACAACATTAATACTAAAGTAATCCCACACTACTACCACAGTACTACCAAACTGATACCACAGTACTACTATAGTAATACAACAGTACTACCACAGTACTACTATAGTAATAACACAGTAATACCACAGTAACGCCACAGTACTACAGTACTACCACATAACTACCCAAGTAATACAGTACTAAAGTAATCCCACAGTACTACATGGACAACAGTGCTCATCGGATGACAAGAGACTGAGCATCTCCCTGTGCTTTTAATTAAATTACAAACTCCAAGCAAGCAGAAAATTGGACATTTGCCACCAGAAGCTGAGGGAGATTTACGTGGAGCAGCGCTCAGATTCAATTACTCATCCCTCTTCGCCCCTAGTGACGACACTGACATGATGCCCTGACCCCACTTCAAATACGATGTGGTGGTTAACACTGTGAACACTGTTTACAACAACGTTAATGCTCAAGTAGTTTGCATTCTGTTTTAAATCAGTTTAAAAGCTGCTGTAAAAAAGGAAAAAGAGTTATAAAAGGAGAGCAGAAGAGAGGAAGATTTTGAAACCAACAAAAACAACGACCCCTCCCTCTCTGATACCCCCAAGTGTTGCAGACTGTGATTGTACAAATAACAGATCTTAAATCTTACTACAGGGCTGATTGTTGGGGCGATGACAGACAGACAGGTCTGATGGTTAGGTTGATGATGACAGACAGACAGGTCCGGAGGTTAGGGCGATGACAGACAGACAGGTCTGGAGGTTAGGGTGATGTCAGACAGGTCCTGGGTGTGTTTACAGGAAGCTGAGTGCGGCGGTCTGGAGCCTTAATGCGCCGCAGCAGGAAGTGATGTACGTCTTCAGGGAGATGAAGGCACCTTGCCCGGGTCTCTGCCGAGGATAATTCCCCTCCACCCCCCAGAGAGACCCACATCTGCTGTTCATCAGACTGATCATCCCACTAACTGGCCACCAACAGGAAACCACTGCCTCCACTTCCTGTGCAGACTTCTCCTTTGGCTCCAAAGTGTTTTGTTTTCAAATCGTCTCCATGACAACAGCTCTGTCCACCCGACCCAAACCATACTGGCCCTGGTTCCGACTGGTTTTGTTCAGTAAATTGTCTTCATGAAAACACTTTTACACTATCAACGGGTACCAAGTTAGAGAAGGTGAGGTTAGGTATGAGGTTAGATATGCATGGTTTGGGCATTAGGTTAGAATGCCAAGTTTTCGGTCTCAGGTGAACAGCTGGTACCTGAGACCAGACTAGTCAGCAGCTGCTGCCGATAGGCATGAGGTTAGCGGTTGCCTGCATGTTTTCTGTGCACACGGCCTGTCTAATTCACTGTGACTGTGGCTGGATGCCTGATGTGTTGTTGTGACTGTGACTGGATGCCTGGTTTATGTAGTTACTGTGACTGTATCCCTGGTGTGTTGTGGTGAGTGTGACTGGATGCCTGGTTTATTGTAGTTACTGTGACTGTATCCCTGGTGTGTTGTGGTGAGTGTGACTGGATGCATGGTTTATTGTAGTTACTGTGACTGTATCCCTGGTGTGTTGTGGTGAGTGTGACTGAATGCCTGGTTTATTGTAGTTATTGAATGCCTGGTGTGTTGTGAGTGAGACTGGATGCCTGGTTTATTGTAGTTACTGTGACTGTATCCCTGGTGTGTTGTGGTGAGTGTGACTGGATGCCTGGTTTATTGTAGTGAATGAATGCCTGGTGTGTTGTGGTGAGTGTGGCTAGATGCCTGGTTTATTGTAGTGACTGGATGCCTGGTGTGTTGTGGTGAGTTTGACCGGATGCCTGGTGAATGTGACTGGATGGCTGGTTTATTGTAGTGACTGGATGCCTGGTGTGTTGTGGTGAGTGTGACTGGATGGCTGGTTGGTTTTGGAGAGTGTGACTGGATGGTTGGTGTGTTTTGGAGAGTGTGACTAGGCAGGCAGTTTAATTATTAGATTACAGATGGTTAAGTTTAGCTATAAGTTTAGACAAGGTTAGTTTTGGTATTAGATTAGAGATGATTGGTTTAGGTATGAGGTTATGAGGTCTCTCCCCTCTCTCCCCTCAGCCACATCAACAGGGCTGTCAGTAAGCTGAAATACCCCCCCCCCCCCCCCCCCCCCCCTGCTTTCTGCCTTGCTACACTGTGGAATAACTGTCTTTGCACTATTACTATTACTAGTTTAAATACACACCATACAGACTGAAATTGCTGCTATTATTTATTTATCTATTTAAAAAATGCACTACTACATGACTTTTTGCTGCCAGTATTGACTGCCTCTTTGCACATACAGAACTCCTATATTTTATATGTCATTGTCTATCTTGTCTATTTTTAGTGTTGTCTCGTATATTTGTGTTTGTGCCTGTGCACTTTTTATATGTTCACCGCGGGATAGGGGGAAACGTTTTCTCGATTCCCTCACATGTCTTGTACATGTGAAGTGTTGACAATAAAGCTGACTTTGACTTTGACTTTGAGAGATAGTTAGTTTAGGAATGAGGTTGGAGATGGTTATTTAAGGTATGAGGTTAAGGATGGTTAGTTTAGGTATTAGGTTACTGATGGTAAGTTGAGGTATGAGTTTAGAGATGGTTAGGTTAGGTATGAGTTTAGAGATGGTTATTTTAGGTGATATGATAGAGATCTGGCTGACAGGCAGGGGGGCCCACCCAGAGGAACAGGCTAGTCGTTATAGCGGGAAATGATCTTCTAGCTGCAAATGACCAGAACATGTTTTATAATTGAATTCAGGAGTGAGTCGAATAGTACGTGGCTCCCGACGCCTCCGATTCTCTGACTTGTAAAGCTGAGGTGGAGCGTTTGTTGTTCTGCATGACGTCAGGCTGCAGGACCAGCGCACGCGTGTCATGCCCGGGCTCTGAGTTAAAAGCCGTGGGATGGGAATGCAGTCAGAGCGATCGTTTGGAAGGACAGCGTTCCAGCATCACGGACCTGAAGCATCTAGACTTCTAGACCTGAAACCTGTAGATCTATAGACCTGAAGCTGCTAGACTCGAAGCCTCCAGACCT